>NC_053489.1:59688398-59763398 GCF_905171775.1 Rana temporaria
GACTTTGGGCCGTCTGCCACCTCCGTAGAGACTCTAGTAAACAAATGATGGGGAATAAAATGGTTGAGATGGCTTTAGGCTTGTTATTTTAAGTTTATTTTTAGGCTATATTTGCCAAGGTATCCTGATATCTGGATGTGCTTTTGAACAACTTGGCCAACACTTCGCCTACATAAAATGTGTTGGGGGTGACTTAAAGTGATAAGTAAATATTTATTTTTTCGTTAATCCTATAAAAACATGGCTCATGCATTTGATTTTTTTTTGGTAAATTTCCTTCTGGGAGCTTTCTCCTTTTTACCTGGCCATGCCTCTATATAATCCCATTCTGTCTATGGCAGCCTCCATATGTTTTGGTACACGTTTCCTTTAAGATGGTCATTCAAGTACCGTATTTATTGGGGTATAGCGCGCACCCCTAAAGTTGGCCAGAAATTCCTGTGGAAAAAAGGATTTTGTACTTAGTTTTGGTGTCTTGCGCGGCGTCCATCGGCGGCCTCATCGGGTCCGGCGTCAGTCTGCGGCTTCGGGTGTCCTCTTCGTCGGGTCCGGCGTCCTTCTGCAGCGTCCTCGCTTGTTTCCCGCTTTCCCGCGCCGAGTTTGAATACTGCGCTGACATATACCGAGCGCAGTACACTCGGGCAGGCTCGGCTACTGTCGCGCTCACGTCCTGTACGTCCAGGACGTTAGAGCGGGAGGAGCCGAGACTGCCCGACTATACACGAGTGTACTGCGCTCGGTATATGCCGGCACAGTATTCAAACGCCGCGCGGGAAAGCGGGTATCGGCGTATATCGCGCACCCACGATTTTGCCCTGATTTTCAGGGCAAAAAAGTGCGCGGTATGCGCCGATAAATACGGTAACAAATTACAATTGCGTCAGACTGGAATAAAATTCTGCATGCATGATCACTATTGTAACCTAGGTAAACTGAAAACTTGTGCTATAGTAGCAAAGGACCCAGTCAATGTCCTGCATTTGGAAATCGAATGTCAGACATTAAGACATGTTTTTCAAGTACAGTTGCAATGCAATGAAAGGCAGTCTTATAGAAAGTTGTGTTCATATTGTTTTCTACTGTCTGTGTTCCTGATGGAGAGTATCCCTCTATTTGTCCTGTTTAACATTAGCAATGAAAGTGAAACTAAAAGAAAATACCACATTTTGGGTTGTCCCCAGAAAAGTAATAGAGGGGAAATCCTCCAAAGAGTACACTAGTTTTTGTGAGCTTGGGGTCCCCAAGGAATTCCTTAATTTGTAGGGATTTCCTCTTCCAGTTTGGCAATGGGACAGGAAGTGAAGCAAAATCTCTGTATTAGGACACAGATTGTGGGGGAAAAAGTCGACGGGAGGGGACGCCCCCTCCCATCGCCATCCGGTGCTTCTCCGGGCTCTCCCGTGCCATCGGGAGCCCGGCGAAAGAATCGTCCGGCGCAGGCTAGGAAGCATAGAGATATCTCTATGACCATTGGAGGCCCGGGCGCAATGTGATGATGTCACGCCCTGGTACCCGAAAGTAAACAAAGCTGCGATTGCGGCTAGTAAGCATGAGATCGGTGAAATTTTTTTCACAATCTCGTGCTTTCCAGCCTGGAGGAGAGATGCGGGGACTTATTGACCCTGCATCTCTCCATAAAGAGGACCTGTCGCATACATTTCCTATTACAAGGGATGTTTACATTCTTGTAATGGGAATAAAAGTGATTTTTTTTTTTAAAGTGTAAAAAAAATAAAAAAAAATAAAATTAAAACGCCCCTGTCCCCGGTAGCTCGCGCGCAGAAGCGAACGCTCATGTCCCGCCCACATATGTAAACGCTGTTTAAACCACATATGTAAGGTATCGCCGCGTGCGTTAGAGTGCCAGCAACAAGTCTCGCACTAGACCTCCTCTGTAAATCTAAACTGGTAACCTGTAAAATTTTCAAAGCGTCGCCTATGGAGATTTTTAAGTACCGAAGTTTGGCGCCATTCCATGAGTGTGCTAAATTTTAAAGCGTGACATGTTGGGTATCTATTTACTCGGCGTAACATCTTTCATATTTTACAAAAAAATTGGGCTAACTTTACTGTTTGTTTTTTAATTCATGAAACCATTCCCCCCCCCCCCCCAAAAAGCGTTTGAATTTTTTTTGCGCAAATACCGTGCAAGATAAAACGTTGCAATGACCGCCGTTTTATTCCCTAAGGTGTCTGCTAAAAAACATATATAATGTTTGGGGGTTCTGCGTAATTGTCTAGCATAAGAATGATGATTTGTATGTGTAGGAGAGAAGTGCCAGAATAGGCCCGATATTAAGGTGGGTATAAAAGCCCTGTATTGAAGGGGTTAAAGTACACTTGTCTTGTGGAAAGTACTGAGGGTTCTATTCAGGGTGGATTTGATTTTAAATCACTAGTAAAAAGGCTTGATTTAAATCATTTTAAAGAGCAACTGTCATTTATGACCTGCAGTGGCGGCTCCTCCGACCCACTGTTGACTCACTGACGGTCACATTCACTTTAATGGGACGGCTGGCGATGCAGCAGTGACACAACAAGGTGAGGGACGTGGTGGCAGCAGGTGAGTGGATACCCGCTAACAGTCACTGCCATGATAGGTCCGAAATGACAGGTGCTTTTTAAGTGTAAGGACTTATTCTTGCTGGTAGTTGGAATCTTTAATATTTGCAAATAAAATTAAAGGATCACCAAAGTAAAAAAAATTTTTTTTTTTAAATAACAAACATGTCATACTTACCTCCACTGTGTAGCTCGTTTTGCACAGAGTGGCCCCGAACCTGGTCTTCTGGGGTCCCTCGGTGGCTGTCTCGGCTCCCCCCTCAAGGACTCAATACCTTCTTGCGAGCTCGCATGGTGTTAAGTTCTTGCGGGCGTGCTCCCATGATACAGCCGGCGGCCATAGCCGCCGACTGTATCACTCGGCCCCACCCTGCGCCACGTTATTGAGTGTAATTGACAGCGCCAGCCAATGGCTGTGCTGCTTTCAATCAACCAATGAATGAGCCAGGAAGACGACCGAAAAGCCTGCGCATAGAATGCATTAAGGTGAAAAAACATTTACCTTTACAACCCCTTTTACCACTTCAGCCCCAGACCATTTTGCTGGTCAATGACTGGGCCACTTTTTGCGATTCGGCACTGCGTTGCTTTAACTGACAATTGCGCGGTCGTGCGACGTGGCTCCCAAACAAAATTGGTGTCCTTTATTTCCCACAAATAGAGCTTTCTTTTGGTGGTATTCAATCACCTCTGCGGTTTTTATTTTTTGCGCTATAAACAAAAATAGAGCGACAATTTTGAAAAAAAAAATTTTTTTTTTGGCTATAATAAATATCCCCCCCCCCAAAAAAAAATAATAATATATATATATATATATATATATATATATATATATATATATATATATATATATATATATATATATATATATATATATATATATATAAAAAGATTTTTTTCCTCAGTTTAGGCCGATACGTATTCTTCTACATATTTTTACGCAAAAAAAAAAAAAAATCGCAATAAGCGTTTGGTTTGTGCAAAAGTTATAGCGGGATCGTTTTATGGCATTTTTATTAATTTATTTTTACTAGTAATGGCAGCGATCAGCGATTTTTATCGGTATTGCGACCTTATGGCGGACACTTTTGACACATTTTTGGGACCATTGGCATTTTTATAGCGATCCGTGCTATAAAAATGCATTGGTTACTGTAAAAATGTCACTTGCAGGGAAGGGGTTAACACTAGGGGACGAGGAAGGGGTTAATTATGTTCCCTGGGTCTGTTCTAACTGAAGGGGGGGTGGGACTGACTAGGGGAAATGACAGATCGCTGTTCATGCATTGTATGAACAGACGATCAGGCATTTCTCCCACTGACAGGACCGGTTCTCGCTCTCTAACGAGCTGTAACGAGCGATCGCGGGTGCCCCTAGTGGCTGAAATGCAAAATCACGCAATATTACGTGATTTTGCGCGTAAAACTGCGACGGCTGGTCGGCAAGCGGTTAAGGTCTCCTATTTCGAATAATAAGCTGTCAGGTTAGTAAAACGGTGATATCGGAACCGATCCAATCATACAGTTTGTGGTGTACATAGATTTGCAAAACAATGGGATTAAGGAATATTCCTGAACTTTGTTTTATCTTGTGGTTACTGTGAAATTGTGTGAATGCATCTATGCAGAGCTTGGATTCATTTAATGAGTTTACCAAAAACTTAAATATTGCAGAATATACAGCCTCATGCTGCATAACTAAGCTCCATATGAATAAACTAAATTATTCATGTACTTAAATGGAAAACTATCTTTAGCTAGATTTTTTTACTCCAAAAGCATTTTATTAAAATGTGTTAATCCAAAAAATCTATGTAAAGCGGGGGTTCACCCAAAAATCAACTTTCTGCCATTAGATCCAGTATACTGCTGACATCTGCAGTATGCTGTTGTTTTTTGTTTTTTTTTTGTACTTATCGTTTTATCAGCCTTTGTTATCCGGCTCCGAGCGGGGATTCCTTCCGGGTATTTCCGAAAATACTCAAAGTGACACTCGAGTGTTTACGGCGCCTGCGCAGTCAGCTCTACACGGCAGGCGCCGTAAACACCCGAGTGTGACTTTGGGTATTTTCGGAAGGCGTGACGTGCTTTAGAAGCCCATCGATCAAATCCGCTTGGCTTAGGAACGCCTATTCCCCGCAGAAATCCCCGCTCGGAGCCGGGTAACAACGGCTGATAAACGATAAGTACAAAAAAAAAAAACGCATACTGCAGATGTCAGCAGTATGCTGGATCTAATGGCAGAAAGTGGATTTTTGGGTGAACCTCCGCTTTAAAATAAAAACAATCTGATTTTTTTTTTTTAAACATTGATTTATATAACAATGCACTAGCTTAAAGGGAACCTATTTAGAAGAAAAAAAAAAAAAAAAAACCTTTACAACCCCTTTTAAGAGCTGTAATTCCTAAACCCTTCCTCTGGTTTGTATCCATTGCATAACTATCGCTTGAATATGTTTTGGGAAAATAAAACTAAAATCGTACCCCTGTCCAAATATATGTATGGACCGAACTGTAGAACTCTACCGTAAATCCATATGATGTTCCCAAAAAAACATATATTTAGTGAAGGTGTGAAGTGCCCAGTGCTAAAACATCCACACGAGTGCATCCGTGTCTCTACCTTTAGATCTGCACACGGCAGACACCTTTCCCCCCCCCCCCCCCCCACAGGGGCTACAAGCCTTTGCAGAATGCCCTGGATAGCCTCTTCACTGTATCAGCAGATACTTTCTTTCCATGGCCCCCACCCAAAATGCGCTTGTAAAAGGGTAGATGAACAGAGGCAGATCTTATTGGGTAACCCTGTGCGATAAATTTATTAAAACAAACAAGTAGTCGCTTACATTGCATAAAACCATATAGAGCCAGTAAAGCAAGATTGGTCCAGGATGCTGTGCATTCCATAGACGGGAACCAGAAATGACGCCGGTAGTGCTTTCCTATGTGTTTCGTCATCAGCGATTCTATGAGCACGCTGCACTTTGGAAATATCCTATGAATTTATGGTAGATTTATTAAGGTTACATAGAGTATTCTGCACTTTCTATATTTGCACATGTCACTTAATGCAGGGTTGACAAATTTGCTTGGAATCTAGGAGCCAGCTAAAAAAGTTAGGAGCCAGAAAACGCACCCCGTCCCGACGAGCTTGCGTGCAGAAGCGAACACATACGTGAGCAGCGCCCGCATATGTAAACTGTGTTCAAACGCAATTTTGAAGCGTGACATGTTGGGTATGAATTTACTTGGCGTAACATTATCTTTCATAATATTAAAAAAAATGGGGATAACTTTGCTGTTTTATTTTTTAATTAAAAAAAAAATAATTTTCCCCCCAAAAAGTGCGCTTGTAAGACCGCTGCGGAAATACGGCGTGACAGAAAGTATTGCAACGATCGCCATTTTATTCTCTAGGGTGTTAGGATAAAAAATATATATAATTACCTGAGGTGATCACCGCAGGTAATCGCTGGCTGTGCAGGGAGCCACAAATTGCTGTGGACTCTGGCGACCTGTTTCTGTGACTACTAAGAAAATTTTAGTTTCCGTTCACATTCTGTACTGAGTGCATTGGTCACCAGGACCAATGCTGAGGGCGATCTGCCCGCCCCAAAAAAAACTTTACAGAGGTTTTATGACTTTTATCCTTCCATATTCTATCCAAAATAAAATAAAAAACATTGTGGCAATATATCGGCTTAAAGGTCAGAAGGGCCATTTCAGGAGAAAATGCTGGTTTGATGTTCCCAAGCAAGCTGATAAAACTAACTGATTAGCCAAATATTTCAGTGTTCTAAGAATTGGAGTATTAAAACCCATCATTTTGTATTCCGGATATGTGCCCTGCTGTACCATGTACTTGTATGAAAAAGTATCCTGTTTTTTTATATATATCTATATTGCATCCTTTGTGTGAAATCCCTGGTATTCCTGCCAGTCCCTCTGTTTTCCTTTTTAAAATCTGACCACACAAGGCATGCAAGCACCAGCGGTCAGTTCTTTAGCTGTGCAGGGAACTCGGCATGCTCTTCTCAAATAATCGGACTAGTCCTGACATTCCCCTCTTGAACAGCCATTCACTGGGAAGACCATGGTCTGCTGTTTCTCTCCCCATCTCTCCAAACCCTTTATGCAACTTAGAACAGAGATAATATGATCACTTATAATAAAGGGGCAAAAAGTATTTATGGTGTTTTATTTTTTTTCTGTATAAAATGTTTTGCCTTTCATTTCTATTTTAAACGGAATGTGTTGTTTTTTCAAGTTGATGGTTTACATATACTTTAATTACATTACATTTTTGGTGAAGAGCTAATTGGGTGTTTTGGGGTTTTGTAAACGCTACAAAAAAAAAAATGTTCTTATTGTTGCACTAACGCAGTTAAAGGTTTTCCACAGGTAACGTTTTATGTATCGTAGAAGTTTTCTTGTATTATGTGGTTGAGTAATGACTCTTCTTTAATTTTGTAGGGGGCATTGATCAGTCTGTCCTGAAGGAACTTCCTCCTGAATTGGTAGCAGAAATCGAGTCATCGATGCCGCTTTGTGAACGTGTAAAAATGAACAAACGCAAACGCAGCACTGTAAACGATAAACCTAAATATGCAGAAATTAGCTCAGAAGACCAGGAAAGCGAAGAAGACTTTGAGCGTGAGTAATTGGCTGCTCTTGAATAGATTCTGAAGAAAATTGGGATCTTATGGAAGGCAGGATGTTAATATTTTTTTATTTTTTATGTCAATGAAGCAACCGTTCACATGTTTAGACATGTCTAAACTCGCATCTTTCCTAGACCTAAAAACAGGGTACCCGCTACTGCATCATTAGTTTGAAATCCCACTAATCCAAGAGGAATGGCCACAAACAGGTCTTTATTGTGCATGTTAGAAGCAAACATGTAGTGATGATAGTCATCACTGTGGACCTACCTCTGAGTCTTTCACTTGGCAAGAACTTTAAAAGAGAAGTGTGATATTTTTATAATTTTTAGAATCTTACTTGCCTAGGTGGTGGCAGCTTTGGTCCCCTGCCTGCTCTAAGACTGAGAACCGAGCGATCAAACAACGCCGATCACTCGGTTCTCAGAGCTTCCCTGAGCAGAGAGCTGGTGACTGCTCTGTCCCTCCAACGCTCCCTGGAGTGCTGGGCTTGTGGAGGGGGGCAGCAGCTCGCTGAGAGCCTGAGCCGGGTGCAGATCCCGACCATATCTTTCCCAAGCCCAGTCTGGCTCTGTGATGTCAGCTGACGGCAGGCTTCAGCTCGCTGTCTGCTGAAAACGGGTCAGACCGAACTGCACTCCTGTGATCCACAGGAGAACAGCCAAACAAGCTTTGCCTGTACTTTTCCTTTAACTCAGAGGTTGCTTCCTGCATTCTTGTTCTAAGTTGTTGGCTCAAAATATTCAAGCCATAGGATCAACTTAGAGGATTTTCCACGTCAATCTATAAAGCTGACATTTTGCCTCCCAACACAAATGGTTGTAAAGTGCTATTTGTAAACAAACTGTTCACACCTCCAAAAATACTTGGAGCGCTGGCAGCACAGAGAAGTCTTTTCTTGTGTTCACGTTTTCTTTGACATGATTTTTTATTTTATTTTCCCTGAACCATTAGATACTCTTTATAAATCTTTTCCGTCATTTGTTCTAGTACACTGCATTACCCTGCGTTTTTTTCCCTGTAGTCAGAAATATTTATCCTTTTAGTTTGTGGACATAGCCATTTCTCTTTGGTATATACCTTTTACAAACCAGAAATGGTCCCTCCTTTTTCTGTTGACTAGTCAGGAAGGGATGATCAGATATTTTATTTTTGGTGTCAATATTGAGGTTTCCTCTCGCATCCTCACAGGAAGTGATGGGAAATGTTTCCAACGGAGATGAAAAAATATACGCTTTTTAGTAAATCGGTGAAGGGCAAGAACTTCTGGCAGTGTTTATTTTGTGGTCTGTTTTTTTGCTCTTGGGTGACTAATTTTTACGTTTCCTGTAGTGATCGTCATCAAGGCTCCGTTCACATCTAGGTGTCCCGGATCACATGCGGAATCTGCAAATCACGAGACAAACGCCCTGACGAATCCCCATCACTCCCAATGGCACCCCGATCGTAGTGGGATTTTGCCTCGTTTGTCACCCGATGAATTGCGGTAAAATCACGATATGCCTGTCGTACAAAAAACTTTTTTGGGCAACAGGCGTACCACGATTTTGTTTGCTTGATTTTACCAAGATTCGTCGGGCAACAATCGCCGCAAAATCATGCCACGATTGGGGTGCTATTGGAAGTGTCAGGGATCGCAAGGGCGCCCTGCGATTTACCGTGATTTGGGATCGCAAGCAGAATCTTGATGATTGCGCCCATGATCTGGGACACCTAGATGTGGACAGAGCACAAGACAAATTGAGTGAAAATCTTTCAAATCCAGGGAAGAGTTATAACTATTACCCACCCATCCAAGAAAATATTTATCATGCAGTAGGTTCAATTCCCAAAGTTTTGGAGCAACACAAAAATTCAAAAAAAGAACGGCAAGCCGGGAGACTCCTTTTACTGCAGAAAAGGCAAGCCCAGCTCAGTGTACATTCTCGGCTTGGATGAATGCATGTCATGTACGTCATCCCATGCTGGCCAAGATAGCCGAAGACCCATGTCCAGAAGAACCCAGGGAGAAGATCCCGCAACTAACTAGGGAGTTTGTGAAAGTGATGATAGTTCTGCCTTAACGCAGCAATAAGGTTCCCCATTTCAGTCATGTGTTTGTAATTTTCTAATCTATCTGGACTGGGCAGGAAATATCTGTTTTCTTACCAGTACTCGCTGATATCAATTACTGATACCAATTACTGATGACTACGGCAACTGTTGGCAATGGTACAAAGCATTAAAAAGTCATTTACAAATTAAATACATTTTAAGAAATATCCAAATGGTGAAAAAATGTTAACGAACCAAAAAAGTGTTAATTATTTATAAAGAAATGGTCAGGAAAATAATAAAATGGAGGAGAATTAGCAGTTAATTAATGCTGATTACAATTAATAAGGGGTTAAAACAAAAACATATTTTTTTTTCCCCCTTAACTGGCTGCTTTAAAGGTTAAGTTCACCTTTGTTCACTCTTTTTTTTTTTTTTATATACACGAATTCCCAGCACCTCTATTTACCAATATAGCGTTAACGTACTTAGTTTGCAAAAATAAAGCGGCTTTCCATTAATTCTACACAGACTTGCCTCACTCTCTTCATAGCTGTTTAAACACACTGCTCGATTACTTCTGCCTTACTTCTTGGACAGACTTTACGTCAAGACACAGGAAGGAGTTGACCAGCTGATCTCATTGGCACACACCCTGCATCATCTACCCTTAGCTGGTCAACTCCTTCCTGTGTCATGACCGAAAGTCTGTCCAGGAAGTAAGGCAGAAGTAATGAAGCAGTGTTTTTAAACAGCTATGAAGAGAGTGAGTTAAGTCTGTGTAGAATTAATGGAAAGCTGTTTTGTTTTTGCAAAAGTACATTAATGCTATATTGGTACATAGGGGAGCAGGAATCTGCAGATGGAAGTTTATCCCTTTGATCTGTAGATGAAGAAACAGATACAAAACGATACTGTTTCGTTTTACCTTTCTGTTCCAGTGGCTGAACAATGTTGTTGATAAACATTGGGGTGCTTTTTTTTTTTTTTTGACAGCTGCAATTGCCAGGACTTGGTTTACATGTCCGCTGTCAACTACCCTACTGACAGCTGAATGAGTCATCTGTTAAGGACGCAGCGGCCCCGATCCTTAACAGACAATTGCCAGCTCTTCTTTTTTTTTTTTTTTACATTTCAGCTGTCAGTGGGGGAGTCCCGCTGACACCTGAAAGAACTGAGCCTGAAAGTATCAGTTTCAGGTATCGGAGCAATTGCACAAGTCCCGATACTCGTGCAAATGCTTAGTATCGTACCGGTGTCCGTATTGGTACAACCAATACTGGTGTGTTGGCTTTGTCAATTGAGCCAATTTCTTCCTATCCACTGCATGTAAGCACTCATACTTTGATTTGTTTCAGCCTCCAAAAAAAGACACAAAAAAGGAAAAGCGGACTCGGAATGGAAAATTGAGGAACGTGAAAGGCGAAGTTCTGGTGATCATAGGCGTGGTGGTAATGAAAGGCGCAGTACTCGCTACAGGGAACGGAGTCCAGAAGATTCTGACATGGACGACTCTCCAACTCCAAGTCTAAGTGAAGGCAAGATTACATGCATTTGTTTCTGTGTGTTGTTCACACTCCTTTTTATCTTTTGTATAACCAATTGTGGAGATAAATTCATTGCATTAACTTGCTACCGAGGCCAATTCTGACACTTCGCTCCTACATGTAAAAATCTTCTTTTTTTTTTTTTGCTAGAAAATTACTGCAAGAACGATCAAGCGGCTGAACAGACACTACTATGATTGTTTTTACGGTGCAGGGAATCGCCGGATCTAATAGAAAATATCTGAATGATGCCTGTAGCTGCAGGCATCATTCAGATATCCCCACTCAGTCGATGATGTCATATGTCGGGCGGGAAGTGGTTAAAGTGTATGTAGGGAAAATGTTCTGTGAGTTGGACCTTCTAACTTTTTTATTGCTGTCTCCCGGTTGGGGAAATTAAACAATTTGTACTATTGTCCCTGAAACAGTAAAGAAAATGTCAAATTTTAAAACTCTCCCCAGAAAAAAAAAGGTAGGGGGGAATTTTGCAGTGGGGAAATCTTACCATAACTTACTGTGTATATTGGTCAGGAAGTAATTGAAAAATGTCCACAGTAGTACACAAACAACAAGCAAAGAGCCACGATTCACAACAAATGTGTCTTCGAATTCGCACGACTTCAATGCGATTTCAAAGCTGCCAGACAGTGCGATTTCATGTGCGCCTTGCCGACATCTGTGTGACTTTATGCACAGATGCCAATACAAGTCACCAAAAAATTGTGAGAAGGTTCCTGCAAAGTCAGTGCAAGTCAGGGTCGCACTGATGTAAACGGTTCAATAGCCAGAGATGGGGTGCGACTTGTCAAATCGCATGACAAGGTGCATGGTGTGAACGGGGGCTAAATCAGTGGTTTTAACTTTTCCCTACTCTAAAACAAAAAATAGTTTTGGCTTTACATTTGAACAAAGAGTATTTGCAATTTTACTCTAGACCAGTAAAATAGATATCCAATGTCTGGTGAGACCAGATCTGTTTCATCATAATAACAATAATATAATTTTCCTCTTAGTGGCTCGGAGAATGAAGAAGAAAGAGCGACAGAAAAAAAGGAAAGCTTATGAGCCCAAGCTGACACCTGAAGGTAAGGATGGAGAATTTGTTTACATGCTATTTTTTTATTTTTATTTTTCAAAGGTGTAATACAGTTTTTGGTTCTTTGTTCTTTGAAACCAGTTCATGCTTTTTGCAAATTAGTGAAAGTCAGTGTTCCGAGATGCATTTAAATATATGTATGGACCAATTATAACCAGAAAACTGGGGGTGTCCTGCAAGTTTAGATAATAGATTCTTTATTATGCAGCTGTATTCGTGAAATAACACCACCTTCTGATAGTAATTGTGCAGTTACCTCTAATTTCACACATGCTCAGGGAGACCTGATGCTCTCTAGATGGTGTCGATGGTGCAGTTGGTCAGCTTACAGGTATTGTAAATCCCCACTAGTCTTTAAATATAGTGCTGTGCTAGTGTAAAATGTTTCCCTGCAGGCTCTGTTCACACTATAGCTATGTCAGACATTGCATGTGGTTTGCACATTCATTGTGTGATGCAAATTCAGCAATACGGATTGTATTGCTGAATTTGCATCGCATTCAGACCAAAATGGTGCAGGACTCTTTTTTTGGTCCGCACTGGAGTCTGATTGCGTGGGTATTCACACTCATGCGATCAGATTCCTGCACCATTTCACAGTTTGCACTGCGATCTGCAAACCGATCTGGGGGTATCATTAATTTTGTATTGACACCGGCAGTGGTTCGCAGACGGCAGTGTGAATCGCCGGCGTTTCAGGTGTGATGCAGGAACCCACACTGGATTTGCAGGGTTACCCGCATCGCACTTGTGTGAACCAAGCCTCGGGGTCTAAGCTCTGATTCTGTTCTGTAATGGGGCATGAACGTTTTAAGAAACAGACTGATTTGCAGATGTAACATGGCAAGGTAACAAGTGTTTCTGAAAGCGGTTTAATTTTATTTATTTTTCTTGACATCTTTTAGAAATGATGGATTCCTCAACCTTCAAGAGATTTTCGTCAGCATTAGAAAATATTTTGGAGAACTTGGAAGACATGGATTTCACAACATTTGGTAAGATCTAGAGCGGTGTATTGCAGAACTACTATAATGCTACTACCTCTTCTGTAGCAATTATTTCTGGTCTCTCTCATGACTTTTTTTTTTTTTTAACCACTTGCCGAACCATATAACTTGCATATAAGGCGGCTCTGCTTTTCAGGATTACGTACCTAGTACGTGATCCTGTACTTTCGGGTTTGGGGCGCGCTGCCGTGACCCACTCCTACTGTGACTATACACAACAGGAGCTGATCTGCAGGTGCCACGGACTCGATGTATGCCGGTATCCGCCGATTATTAGATAGAGGGCCAGAACGGTTATCTGCCTATGTAAACAAGGCAGATCGCCATTGTCAGTAGGGAAGGCATTGATCCTGTGTTCCTGCAAAGCAGGAGAATGGATCAATGCCTTCCTGAGAAAAAGCAACTGCCACAGTACACAACAGGCTAGCCAGTTAACCCTTCGATTACCCCTGATGACCCCTTTCCAGCCAGTGTCGGTACAGGGACAGTGCATTAAGACACTGATCGCCATCATTGCTAGTACCGTATTTATCGCGGTATAACGCGCTCCCGCGTATACCGCGCACCCCCAAAGTGGCCCGAATTCCTGTGGAAAATTTTTTTTTTTAGTTTTTTTGTACTTACAGTTTTGGTGTCTTGCGCGGCGTTCATCGGCGGCCTCTGCGTCTTCGGGCGTTCGTCTGCGGCTTCGGGCGTCCGTCTTCGGCGGGTCGGGTGTCCTCTTCGTCGGGTCGGGTGTCCTCTTCGTCGGGTCGGGTGTCCTCTTCGTCGGGTCGGGTGTCCTCTTCGTCGGGTCGGGTGTCCTCTTCGTCGGGTCGGGTGTCCTCTTCGTCGGGTCGGGTGTCCTCTTCGTCGGGTCGGGTGTCCTCTTCGTCGGGTCGGGTGTCCTCTTCGTCGGGTCGGGTGTCCTCTTCGTCGGGTCGGGTGTCCTCTTCGTCGGGTGTCCTCTTCGTCGGGTCTCCTCTTCGTCGGGTGTCCTCTTCGTCGGGCGTCCTCTTCGTCGGGTCGGGCGTCCTCTTCGTCGGGTCGGGCGTCCTCTTCGTCGGGTCGGGCGTCCTCTTCGTCGGGTCGGGCGTCCTCTTCGTCGGGTCGGGCGTCCTCTTCGTCGGGTCGGGCGTCCTCTTCGTCGGGTCGGGCGTCCTCTTCGTCGGGTCGGGCGTCCTCTTCGTCGGGTCGGGCGTCCTCTTCGTCGGGTCGGGCGTCCTCTTCGTCGGGTCGGGCGTCCTCTTCGTCGGGTCGGGCGTCCTCTTCGTCGGGTCGGGCGTCCTCTTCGTCGGGTCGGGCGTCCTCTTCGTCGGGTCGGGCGTCCTCTTCGTCGGGTCGGGCGTCCTCTTCGTCGGGTCGGGCGTCCTCTTCGTCGGGTCGGGCGTCCGCTTCGGCGGGTCGGGCGTCCGCTTCGGCGGGTCCGGCGTCCTCCCCGCTCGTTTCCCGCCACGAGTTTTGAATACTGCGCCGGCATATACCGAGCGCAGTACACTCGTGAATCTTCGGGCAGGCTCGGCAACTGTCGCGCTGACGTCCTGTACGTACAGGACGTCAGTGCGAGAGGCGCCGAGACTGCCCGAAGATTCACGAGTGTACTGCGCTCGGTATATGCCGGCGCAGTTTTCAAAACTCGTGGCGGGAAAGCGGGTATCGGTGTATATCGCGCACCCACGATTTTGCCCTGATTTTCAGGGCAAAATAGTGCGCGGTATACGCCGATAAATACGGTATATAAAAAAAACAATCACAAAAATTCAATAAATATATATCTCACTGTTTGTAGACGCTATAACTTTTTTGCAAACCAATCTGTATACACTTATTGGGCTTTTTTTTTTTTTTACCAAAAATATGTAGTAGAATACATATTGGCCTAAATTGATGAAGAAATTCGTTTTTTTTTTTTTTTTTTTTACTGCACTTATTTTAAATTGGATCTGGTTTATAGCAGAAAGGTGAAAAAAAAAAATGTCTTCCAAATATTTTTTTTTTGTTTTATAATGCAAATAATAATAATTGCAGGTGATCAAATACCACCAAAAGAAAGCTCTATTTGTGGAGAAAAAACATACATTTTATTTGTGTACAGTGTCACAGGACCGTGCAATTGTCAATTAATTAAACTAACGAAGTGCCATATTCGCAAAAAATGGCATGGTCGTGAAGGGGTTAAATCTTCTGGAGGTTAAGCGGTTAAATAAAACGTGTATATTGGAGGAGACATGCAGAGCTGTGTGGGAAGGAAACCCATTGAGGAGCCAGTATTACTAGTTGGGATCTGATATCAGAGCTGCATTATCTAAGGTGCATTTCAGGTAACATTTCTATTTCCTCTTATTTCAGGCGATGATGATGAGCTCCCTGCAGACCTTCTTCTAGGCAAACATCAGCTTAATGAACTGGGCAGTGAATCTGCTAAAATCAAAGCTATGGGCATCATGAATAAGGTCAAATAAAACCTCCAAGTTACTTGTGTGCTTTACAATTTTTCCACCAAAGTTCTATGCTGTAACATTTTGGTACTTTATCATTATGGCAGATCTCTTCTGAAAAACTGGTCAAATTGCTGGGGATTCTTGAGAAGAATATCCAGGATGGTTCAAAGCTGTCAACTATGCTAAACCATGTAAGATTTTTTTATTTTATTTTATATATTAGAACTGTGAATCCAACACAGCTGTAATAAAGGTTTAGTTCTCAGTAAAGCTCCTTAAAGTCTTCAGAGTACAATGTTAACCTTGTAGCACAAAAGGCTTTTGACTTGCTCCTGCGATAGTATATGCATGTGAAGCAGTACTACAAGCATACATAGTAGCACATGCATTGCGTTTCAGTGTATGTTGTATGTATATGCATATCTGTTTGTCTCAATTAGTAATGCTTTGGTGTAGTCTAAAGAATTGTCACAATGGAGGAGATTTATTTAAACTGGTGCATGGTAACCAATCGGCTGCTGGATTTTATTGAGGTTAGAAGCTGATTGGTTTCTATGCATAGCTACATAAGATTCTTTGTGCACCAGTTTTAGTAAATGTCCCCCAGTGTGTATTCATGTTAAAAATGTGTGTTAGGAGCTAGATTCTTCTTAAATTGTTTAAGTTGGGTAGCTGTGGACCTCATTTTTGGTGTGTCTGATTTTTGTGTTGGCTATAGCAAATGGTCACATTCCAGCTTTTCTTTTGAAGTTTTGGGCATCTAAAATTGTGTTTTTTTGAGGGACAATTTGGTAAATGACAATTGGTTGCTTCTTATATTTTTTCTTGAGTAATTAGAGCAGTTATTGGCTTATAAGCAAAAGTATTAAAGATGCACCGAATTAAAAACATTGGTGCAGAAACCAAAATTTCAGGACGCACTTGGCCGAAACCGAAAATGAGTTTTTAAAAAAACATATTTGTTTATATATAATTGTATTCAGCTTTTTAATTACCGTATTTATCGGCGTATAACACACACCGGCGTATAACGCACCCCAAGCTTAGAAAGGAAGTTGAAGGAAAAAAAACGTACATTTTAAATGCCCATCAATGCAGCCTTATCCGTGTCCATCTGCTGTCTTGCCCAGCATCCATCAGCATCCTTGTCCAGCATCCATCAGCAGCCTTATAGGTGTCCATCTGCACCTTGCCCAAAATTGCAGCATTATGTATTTATAAATTTAGCGCCTCAGCTGAGCTATACAGAGCCGGATTTCCTGTATATTCGGCTTCTCTCGGCGAGACAGGGCGTGCCTGCGAGCGGAGCCGAGCCTAGCTGAGTACACACTACGCTCGGCTCGGCTCTGTCTGTCTGTCGGCGGCGCTCAGAAACAGCGGGGATCAGCGTATAACACACACCCACGATTGTCCCCTGATTTTAAAAAAAGTGCGTGTTTTTTCGCCGAAAAATACGGTAATAAGAATTTATATGAATTTGTTGGCCATTATCTGCACCTTTTAGTGCAAGAAAAGCTCAAGAGAAATGCATCCCTTTAAACTCTATGTATGTCTTGACACTGGTCCCTTGCGCCTGCCTTGGTGGCTCTGCATTTTTGGTCAGTTAAAAAAACTGCATCAAATACACCCCTCACGTTGAAATACATTGAAAACACATCAAGATGGCATCAATAATTCATCCGAATTAACTATTTGATGCGGTTTTTAAGTCACATGACCTATGAAGACACACCATAAGCACAGTAAATTCGTGTTAGTTTTTGGTGCCACGATCGGCACCTTTTTCTCTATCTGCAAAATGCAGATAACCCTATTTTTGGGCAAACGTTTTCAGTGGCCAAAATTTTGGTGCATCTCTGAAAAGTAATACTAAAACCTCTGGGGTTTTTTAGTCCAGAAGAGGAAGTCCACACATATTATTGTGTAATTCTCTACTAAAATTCCCCATTCTGAAGCTGCTGTCCTTTTAGGGGTGTCTCCTTAGTTTACTGTGTGCTAGGGAGACACCTGTGCATGCTGAGTTGAGTGTGTGTGTGTGTGTGTCCATAGACATACACAGTGCTGGCAAGTCAGCTTGACCTGACTGCCCTCAATGTCTGCTTACGATACAGAAAGTCCAGGTAGCAATGCTTGGTGAATCTTGTATACGGTGGCCGTGATGAGGACAGCAGGTGAGTGGTTGGAGACAGAGGGGTTGTAAAAGTACTGGGACTTTTCTGCATTAATGTTATGAATACATTAGCGTAAAAAAGTGTAGCCTTTAGATCTACTTTTATTTTATTATTTCTCCTCACCAATAAGCTACAAGATTGCTCCAATACAGTGCGGACAACATAATAGAAAGTCCTCCAACTGTAAGACACAAACATTCAAGAGGATAAACAGAGGAGTAATTGTTCTGTTATTTTTTTTTACTTATATTTGGTCTCTTGTTTTTGCCTCCATAGAACAATGACACAGAAGATGAAGAAAAACTCTGGCGGGATCTGATTATGGAGAGAGTCACAAAGTCAGCTGATTCCTGTTTAACAGCCATTAACATCATGACCTCTCCGAGCATGCCCAAGGCAGTTTATATCGAAGATGTGATAGAGCGTGTTCTTCAGTACACTAAATTTCACCTACAGAACACACTATATCCGCAGTACGATCCTGTCTATAGGGTGGACCCTCATGGAGGTGAGCCACTGTTTTATGATGATCATCTTTGGGTGGTTTTAAATCTCCACTTAAATTTTTTATACTATATTATGTGAACTTTGCTACAGATACTTTCAGATTCAAAAGTTAGAATATAAAGTTCCTATCTGGTGCCGGAGATCTATTGGTCTTTGAACCAGTATTATGGTAACATTTGACCTTTAATCAAGTTTTATGACATTTGTATTGTGTAGTTTTCTTTGTAGTGGGATTGAATGATCTTGGGTTTAAAAATATCATCTGGAATGTCTTTTTGTTTTCATGAGTCATTTGAGTTTTTTGTACAGAATCTCACAAAAGGGAGTACACCCCCTCACGTTTTTGTAAATATTTTATCTTTTCATGTGACAACACTGAAAAAATTACACTTTGCTACAATGTAAAGTAGGGGGTATACAGCTTGGAAAACGGTGTTTAATTTTCTGTCCCCTCAAAATAACTACACACAGCCATTAATATCTATACCGCTGGCAACAAAAGTGAGTACACCCCTAAGTGAAAATGTCTAAATTGGGCCCAAAGTGTCAATATATTGTGTGGCCACCATTATTTTCCAGCACTGCTATAACCCTCTAGGGCTTCGAGTTGACCAAATCTTCACAGGTTGCCACTGGAGTCCTCTTCCACTCCTCCATGATGACATCACAGAGCTGGTGGATGTTGGAGACCTTGTGCTCTTCCACCTTCTGTTTGAGGATGCCCCACAGATGCTCAATAGGGTTTAGGTCTGGAGACATGCTTGGCCAGTCCATCACCTTTAGCAAGGCAGTGGTTGTCTTGGAGGTATGTTTTGGGGTCGTTGGAATACTGCCCTACGGCCCAGTCTCCGTAGAGAGAGGGTATCATGCTCTGCTTCAGTATGTCACAGTACATGTTTGCATTCATGGTTCCCTCAATGAACTTTAGCTCCCCAGTGCCGGCAGCACTCATGCAGCCACAGACCATGACTCTCCCACCACCATGCTTGACTGTAGGCAAGACAGACTTGTCTTTGTACTCCTCACCTGGTTTCCGCCATACACGCTTGACACCATCTGAACCAAATGCGTTCATCTTGGTCTCATCAGACCACAGGACATGGTACCAGTTATCCATGTCCTTAGTCTGCTTGTCTTCAGAAAACTGTTTTCAGGCTTTCTTGTGCATCATATTTAGGAGTGGCTTCCTTCTGGGACAACAGCCATGCAGACCAATTTGATGCAGTGTGCGGCATATGGTCTGAGCACTGACAGGTTGACCCCCCACCCCTTCAACCTCTGCAGCAATGCTGGCAGCACTCATGGGTCTATTTCCCAAAGACAACCTCTGGATATGGCGCTGAGCACGTGCACTCAACTTCTTTGGTTGACCATGACGAGGCCTGTTCTGAGTGGAACCTGTCCTGTTAACCCTCTGTATGGTCTTGGCCACCGTCCTGCAGCTCAGTTTCAGGGTCTTGGCAATCTTCTTATAGTCTCTGCCATCTTTATGTAGAGCAACAGATCTTTTCTTTCAGATCCTCAGAGTTTTTTGCCATGAGGTGGCATGTTGAACTTCCAGTGACCAGTATGAGGGAGCGAGAGCACCAAATTTAACACGCCTGCTCCCCATTCACACCTGAGACCTTGTAACACGAACTATTCACATGACATTGGGAGGGAAAATGGCTAATTGGGCCCAAAGTTTTCACTTGGGGGTGTACTCACTCTTGTTGCCAGCGGTTTAGACATTAATGGCTGAGTGTTAAGTTATTGTGAGGTGACAATAAATGTACACTGTTATACAAGCTGTACATTACATTGTAGCAAAGTGTCATTGCTTCAGTGTTGTCACGTGAAACGATATAATAAAACATTTACTAACATGTGAGGGGTGTACTTACTTTTGTGATATACGGTATGTAGCTTTACCTGCATTTTTTTTTTTCCCCCTGATATTTTGTTTAGCTGTAATAAATACAAAGATTGGGGCACATTTCACACCTGTTGGATGCTCAAAATTGTTGCCTTTTTATGTCAATACACATTTTAAGTGCACTTTATGATTTACATTAAAGCACCTCCGTTTAAAGAAAAATAAAATAACAGCCTCTCCCTGTTTAAATGAAGCGTGGATACTTGGTGGCACTATACTCTTCTCAACCCCTGCACTGCAGTATCCAGGTGCCCCTGCTGACATCTTTGGTTAGTCTACTTCTGGGTACCAATCTTCAGCCGTTTGCATTTTCAGGACTGAGATGACCTCACTCTCGTGCATGCGCAGGAGTTCATTAATCTCGGCAGATGACGAAATTGTAAACTAAGCTGCGCAGTTCAGTGTACAGTGCGGATAGGCAGGTAAGAAGCTTTAATGCAAAAGAGACATAGCATGTCTCATCTGCATTAAAAAACCTGCCTGTTCTTATTTTTATTTTTTAATTACAGTTCCACTTGAATTCTCCAAGTGGCAAATTAAATCCTTTTATTGAAGAGTTCCAGGTGCCATTGTTTGACATTACTTGTGGGTGTTAGAGCATCTCCCTTCGGATTCTGTTCATCCCACTGGCTACTGCTCCATTACAGGACAGAGTAATGAGGGAGCGGCCAATGGGAGAAACCACAGCTCTTAGACCCCTTTCACACTGAGGCATTTTTCAGGCGTTTGAGCGCTAGACATAGTGCCTGTAAAATGGCTGAAAATTGCCTCCTATTCTCTGCAATGGGTGCTTTGACACCCGGTGGTGCGCTTGCGGGACGTTCAGAAAAGCCCTGCAAGCAGCATCTTTGGGGCAAGTTGGGAGCGCTGTATACAGCGCTCCCAAAACGCCCCTGCCTATTGCAATGAAAAGCGCTTCGGTAGCTCATTAACACTGGAGTTTGTAACCTCTTTTTGGGGGTAAAAGTGCCCCGCTAGCAGCCGAAAAGCGCCACTAAAACAAGCAGCGTTTTACTGTTAATGCGAGCATGGCCCCAGTGTGAAAGGGGTCTTAGTTGGGTTGGGCATTGTATTTGACACACCCAAAGGTACCTGATAGCAGTGGCTCCTGGCGCTCCATTTACAAAGTGTTTTTTTTTGTTTGCATAACAGGGTGTTGCTGCTTTTCGTGCTAGTGTTTTGTCAGTTTCAGGCATTATAGTTATAGCATCTCTGAATAAGAACGTCTCAAATTGGGGTATAAGATACATGGAAAATATGTTTTATTCAGTCTATCTGATACATTGATAGAAGGAAAGTGTTAGCATTTCTAAACGTCCAGCACCCAGTCATGTGAAATAGTAAACACATCCCATGGAAATTGTTTATTGCAACGTATTTGCCCAGGCGAACTTTGGACCTTCATTGGAACAGTGCCTACAAATAAAGGTGGATATAAGTACACAGCTTTTTCAGTTATTCAACAAAAATTTTAATATATGGTAATTTATTATTACAGATACTTATATAGTGGCGTCAATTTACACAGCGCTTTACATATATATTGTACATTTACATCAGTCCCTAACCATCAAGGCGCATACAATCTAAGGGCCCTAACTCGTACATACACATACTAGGGCCAATTTAGACATGAGCCAATTAACCTACCAGCGTGTCTTTGGAGTGTGAAAGGAAACGAGAGTACCCGGAGGAAACTCTCACAGGGAGATCATGCAAACTCCACACAGGTTGTACCGTGATTTGGATTCGAACCAACGACCCTAGAGCTGCCCTGGTAATTGTGTACTGTGGAAAGGAAACCCTTGGCGCCAAAAGCTGGGAATGCTCTTTTTAAAATAAATTATTTCTAGTTGCTTACTGTTTTCTAATATTGAAATGTGTGATCGCTCTTCATATGCAAAATTCCTGCAGTTGCAAGATGTTTGTGTGTTTTCTTGCATAAATTTGCAGTTTCAAATTCCCCTACAACATTTCAATCGGTCCATGTGTGCTCTGCATAAACTGAGCGGGCACAGACCCATAATCCACCCGCTCTGCTCAGATCAGCAGACAGATCTCCTACTGATCTAATCTGAGTCTACCCCGTGTGAAATAGACCGGGGGGGGGGGGGGGGTACTAATCATTGGCACCTTATCATGAACACTGGATTCTAATTTCATGATTTTTGAAGTTGTAAATGTTATATTGTATTCTTTTTTTTTTTTTTTTTTGTGCATTGGTGTTTTAGATTATGAGAACTATACCACATCACATTTTTGTTTGTAGGCAACATTTGAACAAAGATTATACATGTATGTTTGTTCCAAATATTTTGAGTCAGCAATTTTCAATGGAGTGTACATACTTTTTCACATGACTCTATATAATGAATTTATGTCACAACTGAATTTCCACATCCAAGGGACAATTCAGAATCCTTGTTCTGACTACTTTTTCACCCATATACTATTTTGACACACAGGTATACATCACACACTTATAACACAACACTTTTTTGGTATCTCTGCATGCATAAGAAGTTTTAGATTTAAGGCTTTTTTAGTATAAGGTTAGAGATGAGTACTAATTGCTTTTTGCTTGTTTACAGTTTAGAAGTACTGTTCTCAATATCCCTCATGATTATGTTTGTTTGCAGGAGGACTGATGAGTTCAAAAGCTAAGCGCGCCAAGTGCTCAACTCATAAGCAGAGGGTAATCGTGATGCTCTACAACAAAGTGTGTGATATTGTGGCCAGTTTGTCGGAACTGCTAGAAATTCAGCTGCTTACAGACACAACTATCCTGCAGGTGAAGTAACAGACTAACAGTATGCACTCCATCCTAGAGAGGTTACCATTGGAATGTTTTATTTCATTTTTTCTGAATATACTTTTGGTGATCCTATACAGTATACACCTTTTGTTATAGGGATGTCATTTTGTCTGCAGCAGAACTTAAATTCTTTCTGGCATGGGTTCTATGATTTGGGGGGGGGCGCTTTTCACTCATGTTGCCCATGTCTTATAGGACAGAAAAGCTTTGGATTGGGGGTGGGGCATCAGCTTACCCATTTTCTGAACAAATGCAAAGCATTCTCTGATTGGACAAGGTGGAGAGCGAAACGTCACCTCATCCAATCAGAGAATGCTTTGCATTGGTTGAGGAGATGCAAAGCATTTACAGCAAGTACACAAATCATATTGTATTGAACCACCAAAAGCAGGTGTGCATGCTTTGGATATTGATTTGCAGCAGCATGATTTACTGTCTGTCTATTTGCATTATATAGTAGTTGCATCTAATTAAGTGTTTTTTTATTTTTATTTTGGTATGTGCTAGTGAGTTTAATCACTTATGATTTGCTGCCTGTCTCTGGTGCAGCTTTGTATGGATTCTTCACACTGTACTGAAGTTCCCAGGTCTGCACTCTCAAAATGTTGGTGTAGAGTGTTAACTCTGAGCTCCTCAAAATGATCAGTAGCTAGCAGGTGGCCCCAGACTCTATCTCTACAATGCTTTTTTTTGTATCTGACCTTTCAGTTATTGTTGTAACCTTATTCATTTTGTTGGCAGGTTTCTTCAATGGGAATAACACCTTTTTTTGTAGAAGGTGTCAGTGAGTTGCAGCTTTGTGGCATCAAGCTGGTTACTGCGGTAATTAAATTTCATTTTTATTTGATATGTTTTCCGTTTTGCATGACTGCTGTATTCCTAAAATGTATTCATTGTTTCCACACCCTCCAGCTTTTGAAAACCACGACCCTGGCTTCAGACCTATTCGAACAGGCCATCCTTGGCTCATTAGTTTTACACAGCATATGCCATGTTTATAGGATAACCAACAACATGGCATTACCACTCTTGCTTTGGGCTCACAATAACTTACAATTATATATATTAAACTAAATGCATGTACCGTATTTGTTTTTCTTGAGGCTGAGGTATACTCGTGCTTATGTAAACCTTGCAATCTTTGGTTGTACCTGTCAGACCTCTCATTAGGATAATGTCATTTCTTCACAGGTTTTTTCCAGGTACGAAAAACACAGGCAGCTTATTCTGGAGGAGCTTTTCACCTCACTTGCCAGACTGCCGACAAGTAAAAGAAGCCTGCGGAATTTTAGGTATTCAATTTCATCTTCAGAAACCAGTCACCTGCTTCATTTCATGTTTGTGCCACATTTTAGATTATACACATTTAAGTTCACATTTTTCAAAGTGTTTTCAGCCACTGGTAATGTGCAGTGCTTTGAACAAGTACTCATACCTCCTTTAAATTTTCCACAATTTGTCATGTCGCAACCAAAAAACGTAGATTTATTTTATTTGAATTTTATGTGATAGACCAACACAAAGTGTCACATAATTGTGAAGTTGAAGGTAAATGATAAATATTTAAAAAAAAATATATACTGATATCTGAAAATTGTGGCATGCATTTGTATTCAGCCCACCCCCACCCGAGTCAATACTTTGTAGAACTACCTTTTTCTGCAATTACAGCTGCAAGTCTTTTTGGGGACGTCTCTACCAGCTTTGCACATCCAGAGAGGGACATTTTTACCCATTCTTCTTTGCAAAATAGGATTGGATGGAGAGCGTCTGTAAACAGCAATTTTCAAGTCTTGCCAGAGATTCTCAATTGAATTTCGGTCTGGACTTTGACTTGACCATTCTAAAGCCTCGTACACACGATCGGACTTCAAACAAATTTTCCTTGGATTTTTATCCGAAGGGAGTTTGCCGGGCACACCCATAGAATACACACGGCAAGACTTTTCTGCAAACTTTCCTAAACCTTTCCCAACATCACATGGTTTTTCTGCTCTTTACCGCCACCCATTGGTCAACTTCTGCTATTGTTGGTTGATTTTAACATTGGTTCTGGGCATGCGTATTTGTACTTTGTACAAAAGTCCGATGGCTTGCTGTACACACGGTCGGACTAGGCACCATCGGACTTTTGTTGCCGAAAAGTTTGTTCGTTTGCAGAGCGAACTTTTGTCCGATGAAAACCGAAAAAGTAAAATTTTGGGGAAAACTTGCTAATTTTGTAGTTTGTTGGGAAAAAGTCAGACCGTGTGTACGGACCTTTACACATGAATATTATTTGATCTAAACCATTCCATTGTAGTTCTGGCTGTACGTTTGTCCTGCTCTGCCCCACTCGCCAGTCTTTTGCAGACTGTTTTTTTCTGGGATTGCCCTGTATTTGGCTCCATCCAGCTTCCCATTAACTTCCCTGTCCCTGCTGAAGAAAAGCATTCCCACAACAGAATGTTTCCACCACCACGTTTCACGGTGGGGATAGGGTGTTCGTTTTCCGCCACACATGGCATTTTGCTTTTAGGCCCAAAAGTTTTATATTTTGGTTCCATCAGAGTACCTTCTTCCACATATTTGCTGTGTCCCCCACATGGCTTCTCGCAAACAAGACTTCTTATGGCTTTCTTTCAACAATGGCTTTTTTCTTGCCACTCTTCCATAAAGGGCAGATTTGTGGAGTGAACGACTAATAGTTGTCCTGTGGACAGATTTTCTTACCTGAGCTGTGGATCTCTGCAGCTCCTCCAGAGTTACCATGGACCTCTTGGCTGCCCGGGCCGGCCCTGTTCAGTTTAGGTGGACGGCCATGTCTTGGTAGGTTTGTAGTTGTGCTATACTCTTTCCATTTTCGAATGATGTTTGAACAGAGCTCTGAGATGTTCAAAGCTTGGGATATTTTTTTGGGCAGGAGAAGCCACGTTTTTAGACTGCTGCTATCCGAGTGTATAGTGTGCTACCGTGTTTTACTAGACCTGGTGGATGTTTTACATGCACACAAGACATAGGAGTCTGCAAGTTACTTTTTATTAAAGCGCAAGTTGTATTACGATACAGAGAGCACTTGGATTTATTTTTTTGTCCTAATATTTGCCATCTGGATGACTTGGATTGTTTGATCTGCTGAGACGGTTTCCATCTGCTTACACCCACCTTTTCCCCAGGATAGAGGGGAAAATGTGATATTTGACCTGACTGTGGACACAGGTCAATATTTTGAGGTGAGCGCAGCAACCTTTTTTTGCTGGTGGTGGGTTCTTTACACTTAGAATCGGTGTCGTCGCATTTCTGGATTGAACACTGGATCTGAACACTGTTGCGTCTTTCCTTGGATGTGGACTTTTATTCATTATGTGATATGATATATATATATATTTATCAATATATTTTTTTTTATAATTTAACCCTGCTTTAAACTTCTCCAACTTTATCCCAGACCTGTCTGGTGTGTTTTTTGGCCTTCATGATGCTGTTTGTTTAGTAAGGTTCCCTTACACCTCCTGAGGGCTTCACGGAACAGCTGTTTTTTTACTGAGATTAAATTACACACAGGTGAACTCTGTTTACTAATTAGGTGACTTCTGAAGGAAATTGGCTTCAGCTAGATTTTAGTGAGGCATATCAGAGTAAAGGGGACTGAATGCAAATGCACGTCACACTTTTCACATATTTATTTGTAAAAATATTTTAAAACCATTTATCATTTTGCTTCCACTTCACAATTATGTAGCTGCTTTGTGTGTCTAGCACATAAAATACCAGTAAAATACATTTAAATTTGTGGCTGTAACATGACAAAATGTGGACAATTTCAAGTGGTATGAATATTTTTTCAAGAAACAAATGGGTGGTCGGAGGGTGTATTCTTATACATACCAAGCCGCATCCGGCAATATAATGAAAACAAGAAACCCCTTTAAGCATACTTTTAAGGCATAGGTATCTATTCATTCTCTAGTACACTTTTTGTATAAAGTATAACAGATGTATTTATTAAATATAGCATTTAAAAAGACATGTTTATAACAAAACAGTATATGGAATGTATACAGATCTGAATAAGACACCAGTAGTCAAGCAGATAGCTGAGTGTGATCCTTCAACCAACGCGTTTCAGTGTTGATTCTTTCAGGGGCGTTTATTAGGAAACACAAGTGTACATATAAGCTGTAATGGTGTCAAGGAAAACCAAGCTGGCTGCCAGGACGCTGCACTCCTGTGATTCTAGATCTATTGTACAATCGCATGGTCTCTAGAAACACTTCAATCCTGATTCTTGGATCACTGGATGGTTCAGGTTGCCTCTTCTACTTTTGTGTCCTCAGTGTTTCTATCTGCCCTTCCTCCTTGAGGGTTGGGGAGGGTTTATTTGCTGCCATTTGCTTGCTCTGGCTAATATACAGAGGGCATATACCTCTGAGAGACCATAGAGATTACTTTGTGCGATATAGCTTATCCTTTGTTACTTTGTTTTAAAGAAAAATTGATGAAATGTTCATCTTTATCCTTGACACTATTACAGTTTATATGTACACTTGTGTTTCCTAATAAACATGAGGAAAGAATCAAAACTGAAATGCATCGGATGAAGGATCACTCTCAGCTATCTGCTTTACTGGTGTATTTTTATTCAGATCTGTATACATTCCATATACTGTTTTGTTATAAACATGTCTTTTTGAATGCTATATTTAATATATACATCTGTTATACTTTATACATTCTTTAGTACACTTTTTGTATAGATACCTATGCCTTAAAAGTCCGCTTAAAGGGGTACATTTTCTTGAATATTTTTCTCTTCTGTTCATGGACGGACACAGCAGCAATTGACCTTGGGGTATTATCTTCCCTTTTAGGAGATTGACTAGGCAGAAAAACAACATGTTAAGTGTTAAAAACTCCACACAGCACCGTACCTCCCAGGGGGCGGTTCCCCTGGGTACGTCCCCCATTCTCTGTTCTGCAGCCTCAGTTTTTTTCTGCCTAGCAAGGAGATGACATGGCTCCTCTGGGCCCATGCGCTCTGGAGATTTGTTTTTTTTTGTGATTTTTCTTGCTTTTTTTAAAAAAATTTCCTGCATTTTTGGATCCTGAGATCTACAATCAACTGCCGACTGGGTGACAGGCTGGATCCTCGATCCTTGTAGACCCCCCCATGTTCAGCCATTGGGGGTCTACATGGCCTTTAGCTACGCGCTGGGCCGTCCACGGCATCCCCCGTTGCTCCAGGGGTGGCCGGTGAGCTATATGCTCTAGGGCACACATATGACCGGGCTCTATGTCTTTGTCACAGTGTGCCGGGCCGACAGCCATGCCGTAACTGCGCGGACGTTGGTTCTGGATGCCTCCAGCCGCTGGTCACAGGACGGGTAAGTAGCAGTCCCCTCGCTTAGGCAGGGTGGTGCGGCTGGGGGCTTTAAAAAGATGCCTCTGACACAGAATCGGCCCTGCTACTGCTTCCGGCCCTGGTTCCGTGGTGTCGTAGGATGCAGGCCTAGTCCACACGGACAGTGAGGATGACTGCTTCGGGGTCAGCGCATTATAGGGTGCTAGTGGGAGCTCTTATCACTGCAGTGCGGGATACTCAAAAACGTGAGGATTCGGCGGAGACATCAGATGTCGGTCCCTTTTGGGTTCCGTAAGCCGGCCCGCACTGCGAAAGTGTTTCCTTGTGTTCCTTATCCGGAAACATTTTTGTACAAGGAATGGGATCGGCCGCAAAAAGTTTTTTCTGTTCCGAAATGCTTTGCTGTCCGTTATCCTTTTGAGGAGGACTTCCTAAAGAAGTGGACCTCTCCTCCGTCAGTGGACCCCCCTGTGTCCAGGCTGAACAAGGCGACCACATTGCCTGTGGAAGGGGCTCCCGCTTTTAAGGACCCTGCACATAGGAGAGCTGAGGCTGTGGCCCGCTCCATGTTCACAGTGGTGGGGTCGGTAGTAAGATCGGTCTTGGCTGGGGCTCTAGTGTCACAGACACTTACTGAACAGGCAAAGTTGTTGCTTCAGGAGTTGGAGGCGCATAATGCCCCTGAGGACTGTGTGGCGCTGGCCGACCAGTTAGTGCAGGGCCTAAAATTTGTCTGTGAGTCGGCCCTGGATACGCTTTCCTTGCTTTCCAGGGTCTCGGCCTACGCGGTAGTGATGCGCCGCCTTGTCTGGCTGAAGTGTTGGTCTGCGAACCAGTCTTCTAAAAAGGCCTTGGTGGATTTACCCTTTAAGGGTGAACGGCTTTTTGGGGCGTCTCTGGGTGACATAAAAGATGCCACGGGAGGTAAGAGCACTCTGCTCCCACAATCTGGTAAAGGCAAGGAACCTCGCCATAGGCAGAGATCCTCCTTTACCGCTCCCAAGCGTTTTTTTCGTCCGCCCGGTGCGGCAGGTAAACGTTTCCAAGGCGCCCGCTGAAGGGCAGAAGCACCCCTGGTTCCACAAGCTCAACAAGCCTGCTTCCGCATGAAGGTCTGCCCCCAGCCCGTCTCTCGGGTGGGGGGGCCGGCTTCGCGAATTCGCGGCTCAGTGGAGGTCTCTTCTTTCCGACCGCTGGGTTTGCAAAGTAGTTTCCTCGGGGTACAAGAGAGTTTCTCTCGTCTGCCAAACAGATTTCTCTTTCGTTCATAGACTGACACAGCCTTCATTGACCTTAGGGTTATGCTTCTTCCTACCAGGAGATTTAGGCAGAATTCTACAGCACTTAAGGTGTTAACTTTCCTTCATGCTGCTCCTCCCAGGGGGCGTGGCTCCCCCAGGCATAACCCACACCCTGCTTTAGCAGCCTCAGTTTGTTTTCTGCCTAACGACAGGAGGTCAAGGCTATCTCTGGAGTTCCTGGACTCTGGAGTTTTTTTCTGGCGATTTTTCTCGCTTTTTTTATTATTTTGTTCCTGCATTTTTGAATCCTGCGATTCTTCTATCAACAGCCGACTGGGTGACAGGCTGGGTCCTCGACCCTTGTAGTCCCCCCATGTTCGGCCTTCGAGCGTGTGCCGGCCCTCAGCTCAGCTTTGGGACGTCCACGACAGGCCCCATTGCTCCAGGGGCGGCCGGGGAACTTTGGTTCTAGGGCACACATATGACCGGTCTCTATGGCTTTGTCACAGTGTGTCTGGCCGACAGCCATGCCGTTTACGGACGTTGGTTCTGTCTGGGATACCTCCAGCCGGGTAGTCGCAGGACAGGTAAGTAGTGGCCCCTTACTCAGGTAAGTGGTCTGGCTGGTGGTTTCCCTGGGGAGGTCGACTGAGGGTCCGCCCTGCTTTCCTCTCTCCCCTTCCTCTCCCTCCTTCCCCTGACTGGGTAGTGGCTGTGAAGGGGGGCCTCCTGGGTTTTCTTTGTTACCACCGGGGCCCGTGTGTTGTTAGGGGGACTGTGTTGTTACTCTGGGGGGTGCTGCTGTGTGCTGCTGTGTTCTATGAGGTAATTTTTACCTCAGACAGCGGCCGTCTTGGAAATCTCCTTGGTAACGCTGTGATTCTTTTCTGAGGTAACAGACAAAGCAGTCAGTGCTGCTGTGTTCTATGAGGTAATTTTTACCTCAGACAGCGGCCGTCTTGGAAATCTCCTTGGTAACGCTGTGATTCTTTTCTGAGGTAACAAAGCAGTCAGTGCTGCTGTGTTCTATGAGGTAATTTTTACCTCAGACAGCGGCCGTCTTGGAAATCTCCTTGGTAACGATGTGATTCTTCCCTGAGATGACTCGGCACAGCCTCTGGTCAGTTTTAGTGCTGTTACAGTTTTAGTGCTGTGAATCTTCCATGAGGTGAAGACACATCACAGTCAGCACATCAGAGCACACCTGAGGTTTTTCAGCTCCCTCTGCAGCTGGGTGGGGTGGTGAATACCGGGGGCCCCCCATGCTCTGCAATAGCAGCAAGGAGGTGACCAGTGGGGTTTTTTTGTCCTGCCTTGCAGGGTGGGTGACTCAGCGCTGACACTATGGAACTCAAGCTATGCCTGAGTTAACCCTTACCGCCCCTCCCCCTGCCACATCTGTTATGTTGGCTGTCCTGGGTTTCTTGCCAGGTTTGAAGCAGCTAGTGCCCGGATGGGGGGTAAAAAAGCGCCCCCTCCCTGAAGCCTGCTTCTGGGGATGACACAGAATCGCTGTTTTTTTCTGGTTCTGTTATGTCAGAGGCTGCTGGTTTTAACCCTTATGGATAGTGAGGATGACTCTGCTGCAGTCAGTTGCTGGCAAGAATTTGTTGGAGCTCTTGTTTCTGCGGTGCGTGAGGCTCTAAAAATTGAGGATGTGGCGGAGACACCTCCGTGTCAGTACCAGCAGACTACCACGCATCGCTGAAGTGTTTCCTTGTGTTCCTTATTTGGACTATATGTTATACAAGGAATGGGATGCACCGCAAAAAGTTTGTCAAAAAACTTTGCAACCCGTTACCCCCTTGAGGGGGGCTTTAAAAAAAAAAAAAAAAAAAAAAAGTAGGTCTCTCCTCCGCCAGTGGACCCCCCTGTGTCCAGACTGCGCAAGGCCACCACATTGCCTGTGGAAGGGGCTCCTGCATTTCAGGATCCCGCTGATAGGAGAGTGGAGGCCGTGGCCCGCTCCCTATTCACGGTGGTGGGTTCGGCGGTGAGGCCGGCTCTGGCCGGGGCCCTGGCAGGCCCCGACTAAAAGGGCGAAGCTCCTGCTGCAGGAGCTGGAAGAAGGACCTCTAAGGTGGCCTTGGTGATCACCGTTAAGGGTGAACGGTCCTTTTGGGTCTTCCCTGACTGGCATCATTGAGGATGCCACAGGTGGTAAGTGCATGCTGTTCCCACGGTTTGGGAAGGGCTAGGGACCTTGCCCTGTGTAAGGACCCTCCTTGCCTACCTCCGAGCGTTTTTTCGCTCGCCCTGTGCGGTGGGGGTAGGTCTACATGGTGCTTGAATCCCCGCTGCGGGGTAGCAGCGCACCGGATACCGCATGCCTAACAAGTCTGCGGACATACCTGCTTCCGCCTGAAGGTCTGCTCCCGCCCGTGTCTCGGGTGGGAGACTGGCTTCGCATTGCGAAGTGTTTTCCTTGGGGTACAAGATTGAGTTTCTCTCTTGTCTGCCAAACAGGTTTTTTCCCTCCGGCTTCTGGCCTCCTCCGGTTCGCCGGTTGACTCCGTCAGGGGCTGTCCAGGATCTTCTGGTCAGGGGAGTGAGTGTGCCAGTTCCCTCGTTGGAACGGTCTCGGGGTTTTACTCCATTCTGTTTGTGTCCCCATGGAGGATGGGGCCCGGTCGATCCTGGGCCTCAAGTCCCTCGTTTTGTTTTTGTCAGGTTTTTCTGGCATCCTTGGATGTCATGAACGTGTACCTGCATATCCTCAAACCACCAGAGATTCTGTGCTTTGCGGTCGGGGGGGACCATTTTCAATGGTGTCCTTCCCATTCGGCGGGTTTTCGCCAAGGTGCTCGTACCGATACTGGCCCGGCTGTGACAGCGGGGGTTTGTTATCATGGGATGTCTGGACGACATTCTCCTACGAGCTTCTTCGAGCTCTGCATTGGTGGAGCCGTGTCTATCACGTGTCAGGCTCTCCGAGTGTTCGGCTGGTTTCTGGATTGTCCTGAAATCAGGGTTGATTCCGTCTCAGGGATACCTGAGACTGGTCCTGGATTCCTCCGGGGCGGGAGTGTTTTTCTCCTAGCGGAAAAACTTCAGACTCTGCTATCTGCTGTGCAGCAGTTGCCGACCCAGAAGCGGTCATCTCTGCGATTCTGCAGGAAGGTTCTGGGTCAGTTGGTAGCCTCTTTCGAGGCGGTTCCGTATGCCCAATTCCACGCCAGGGTACTACGGAGGGAACTGCTGTCACGATGGGACTAGCTTCCGTCATCTCTGGATTACCAGATTCAGTTGAGTCATCTGATCATGTCTCCCCTGGTATGGTGGCTGGCGTTTCCGGTGCTTCGGGCCGGAAAGTCATTTTTCTGCAGGCCACTGGACAGTGGTCACGACGGATGCCAGCCTCTCCGGTTGGGGCACCCAGTCAGCCCAGGGGCACTGGACTCAGGTGGAGTCCTGCCTACTGATCAACGTTCTGGAGCTCCGAGCAATCAAGCTTTGCCTTACCAGGTGGTCCCTGGATCTACAGGGCCGACCGGTCAGGATCCTGTCCGATAACACCACGTCCGTGGCGTAGGTTGATCATCAGGGAGGCACACGGAGTTCTGTTGCAGCGACGGGGGTCGCGCGCATCCTTTCGGTGGGCCGAAGGGTCCGTTCCGGCTCTATCGGCCGGGTACATTCCGGGAATACGGAATTGGCTAGCCGACTACCTAAGTCGCACTGCACTGGGCCAAGGAGAGTGGTCTCTCCACCCGCAGGTGTTTCGGGGTCTGTGCCGAAAGTGGGGCACTCCGGACGTGGACCTTCTAGCGTCCCGTCTCTATATCGGTAGGTGCCACGGTTCGTGGCCAGGTTTAAGGACCCGTGGGCGGACGCGTCAGGCGCGTTGGTGGCTCCTTGGGGTCGCTGTCGCCTACTTTACACCTTCCCTCCTCGGAAGCTTCTTCCTCGCCTGCTGCGCAGAGTAGAAGCTGTAGGGATTCTATCGGTCCTGATTGCCCCAGATTGGCCGCGTCGCTTCTGGTACGCGGACCAGGTGCGTCTGCTGGCAGACGCCCCCTAGCGTCTTCCCCTGGGAATTGATTTTCTGTTACAGGGTCCAATCTTCCACCCTGTTTCACAGCCACCGGCCTTAGCGGCGTGGCTGTTGAGAGCCGGGGGCTTAAGGACCGAGGCCTATTGGGCTCGGTGGTCTCTACCGTGCTGCCTGCACCGAGGTCTACCTCACGTAGGTTTTTTCCTCATGCATGGAAGGCCTACTTCTCTGTGTGTGGGGAGATGAACTGGCACTCTCGTACATGCGTTGTGTACAGGATTCTGCTGTCTTTGCAGCAGGGAGTGGTTCAGGCTCTCGCCTTACGTACGGTTAGGAGCCAGATTTCTGCTCTGGCTGTTTTTTACTTGCAGCGACCCTTGGCATAGCACTCCTGGGTGTGTGCGTTGGGTCAGGGGGTCTGGCAGGTGGCCCCTCCGGTGCGCCCTCCATTACCCCCATGGGACTTGAATTTAGTCCTTTCAGTGCTTCGGGATGCTCCCTTTGAGGACATTCGGGAGGTTTTTTGTTTTATTGTCACAAAAGGTGATTTTATTTCTGGTAGCAATTACCTCGATCAGACGGGTGTCTCTGTTCTGGTGGCCTTGTCTTGCAAGGCTCCCTGCTTGGTCATCCGTAAGGACGAGGTGGTGCTGCGGCCGCAGCAGTTTTTTCTCCCTAAGGTCGTTTCGGCTTTTCACTTGGATGTGGACATTGTTCTTCCATCCTTATGTCCTCAGCCGAAGAACCCGAAGGAGGCCACTTTACATTCTTTGGATGTGGTTCGGGCCCTTCGAGTTTACTTGTCGGCGACAGCTCCGTTCCGGATGTCGGACTCGCTGTTCGTGTCTGTGTCCGGTCCCAGTAAGGGCCTGGCAGTTTCGTCGGCCACCATTTCCAGGTGGATCCGACGGATTGTGCTTCAGGCCTACGCCCTGAAGGGGCGGGCGCATTCGACCAGGGCGATCGGGGCCTCTTGGGCTTCCGACACCAAGCCTCTGTGTTACTGGTGTGTAAGGCTGCGACCTGGTCGTCGGTCCACGCTTTTTCAAAGTTTTATATGAGTGGATGTGAGTGCATCTTCGGATGCCTCCATTGGCCGCAGGGTGTTACAGGCGGCAGTTTAAGGTTGGAGTTCCTCCGTTGAGTAACTCCGGTTTTTGTTTGGGGTGTAACCTGTTTTTGCTGTGTTATTTTTCCCACCCCTCGAATTTTTTTGACACTGCTTGGGGACGTCCCTAAGGTCAATGAAGGCTGTGTCCGTCTATGAACGAAAGAGAAAAAAGGATTTTTGTACTCACCGTAAAATCCATTTCTCTGAGTTCATAGACGGACACAGCACCCACCCCTCCTTTGTTTGTACTGCTTGTTACGAACTGAGGCTGCTAAAGCAGGGTGTGGGTTATGCCTGGGGGAGCCACGCCCCCTGGGAGGAGCAGCATGAAGGAAAGTTTTTAACACCTTAAGTGCTGTAGAATTCTGCCTAAATCTCCTGGTAGGAAGAAGCATAACCCTAAGGTCAATGAAGGCTGTGTCCGTCTATGAACTCAGAGAAATGGATTTTACGGTGAGTACAAAAATCCTTTTTTTTTTCCTTCCAACCTCCAGCTTTCTCCGGGTCGTCGGGAGGCCCTGTTTGGGGCTGTTCAAGATCTGCTTGTCAAGGGGGTTATCGTGCCCGTCCCTTTACTGGAACGGTTCCAGGGGTTTTACTACCAATCTGTTTGTAGTCCCCAAGAAGGAAGGGGTCCGTCCAATCCTGGATCTCAACTGTTTTGTCAAAGTACAAAAGTTCAGGATGGAGTTGGTTCGCTCTGTAGTGGCGGCACTCCATCAGGGGGATTTTCTGGCGTCCTTGGATATCAAGGACGTGTACTTGCATATACCCATATGCGCAAAGCACCAGTGATTTCTGCGCTTTGCGGTCGGGGAGGACCACTTTAAATTTGTGGCCCTCCCTTTTCGGCCTGGCTTGGGCGCCAAGGGTTTTCACCAAGGTGCTCGCTCCGATTCTGGCCCTGCTGAGGCAACGCGGGACCGCTGATGTAGGATACCTGGACGACCTTCTGAGAGATTCTTCAAGCTCAGAATTAGAGGTGGATGTGTATCACCTGCCAGACCCTCCGGGAATTTGGTTGGCTGCTAAGTGTCCCGAAGTCAGTGTTGGTACCGTCTCAGCGTCTGGAATACCTGGGGTTGATCCTGAATTCCTCGGAGGCGGGAGTTTTCCTTCCCACGGAGAAATTACAGACACTGCAATCTGCAGTGAAACGGTTGGCGGCCCAGAAGTGGTAGTCTCTTCGCTTTTGCATGCGAGTTCTGGGTCTGATGGTGGCCTCCTTCGAGGCGGTTCCGTATGCTCAATTGCGCACTCGAATGTTACAGAGAGAAATTCTGTTGCGTTGGGACAAGCTCCCTTCGTCTCTGGATTACCAAGTCCGGGTGAGCCGCCTGGTCAGGTGCTCCCTAGTGTGGTGGCTGACATCTCCGGTACTTCGGGCCGGGAAATCATTCCTGCCGTACCATTGGACGGTGGTCACAACGGATGCCAGTCTCTCTCCGGCTACTGGGTGTCTGGGGTATTCAGTCAGCCTAGGGGCGCTGGACTCGGGAAGAGTCCCGTCTGCCGATCAATGTCCTGGAGCTCCGGGCGATCAGGCTGTGCCTCTCCAAGTGGTCTCTGAGACTGCAGGGCCACCCGGTCAGGATCCAGTCAGACAACGCCACGGCTGTGGCGTATGTCAATCATCAAGGGGGCACACGGAGCTCGGCTGCAACGGCGGAAGTCGCTCACATCCTCCGGTGGGCCGAAAAGAACGGCTTATTCGGCTGTGTACATTCCTTGGGTCGCCAAACACTAGACCAAGGAGAATGGTCACTTCATCCAGATGTGTTTCACTCTGTGTCTGAAATGGGGCACTGCAGACATGGATCTTCTGGCGTCCAGTCTCAATTGGAAGGAGTCACGGTTCATGGCCAGGTGAAGAGACCTGTGGGCGGACGTGTCAGACGCGTTGGTGGCTCCGTGGGGTCACTATCGCCTAATCTATGCCTTCCCTCCTATGAAGCTTCTTCCTCGTCTGCTGCGCAGAGTGAGAGCCGAGGGGATACCAACAATCCTAATCGCTCCGGATTGGCCTCGCCGCCCCTGGTACGTGGATCTGGTGGCAGACGTTCCTTAGCGCCTGCCTCTGCGAGAGAATCTTCTGTGTCAGGGTCCTATCTTTCATCCTGCTTTACAGTTGTTGGCTTTAACGGCTATTGAAAGCCAGGTGCGGAAGGATCGAGGCCTGTCGGACTTGGTGATCTCTACCATGCTGCGGGCGCGGAAGTCTACTTCATGGAAGATTTACCATCGTACGTGGAAGGCTTACATCTCTGTGTGAGGAGATGAATTGGCACCCCTGTACATACGTGATGTCCCGGATTCTGCTGTTCTTACATCGTGGAGTGGATCAGGCTCTCGCCTTAAGTACGATTAAGGGTCAGATTTCGGCCTTGGCTGTTTTCTTTCAGTGACCCTTGGCGGCGAACTCTCTGGCGCGTACGTTTGTACAGGGGGTTCCTGTGCATCCTCCACTGCCTCCATGGGACTTGAATTTAGTCCTCTCGGTGCTTCAACAGTCTCCGTTTGAGGACATTGGGGAAATCCCTTTATTGACTCTTTCCCAGAAGGCGGTTTTTCTGGTGGCAATTACATTACATTCCTTCCTAAGGTTGTTTCGGCCTTTCACATTAATGAGGACATTGTTCTTCCATCTTTGTGTCCTCGGCCGGCGAATCCAAAAGAGGCCACGTTGCATTCCTTGGACGTGGTTCGAGCCCTATTGGTGTACCTGTCTGCTACGGCTCAGTTTCGGAGGTCGGATTCACTGTTCGTGTCGGTGACTGGTCCAAAGAAGGGTCTGGCGGTCGTGTCGGCCACCATTTCTAGGTGGATCAGGCAGGTCGTGCTTCAGGTCTATGTCCTAAAGGGGCGGGCGCTCCACTTCCCGGTTACAGCGCATTCGACCAGGGCGATTGGTGTCTCTTGGGCTTTCCGCCATCAAGCGTCTGTTTTACAGGTGTGTAAGGCAGCAGCGACCTGGTAGTCAGTCCACACCTTCTCAAAGTTTTACAAGGTGGATGTGAGTGCATCTTCAGATGCCTCCTTTGGCCGCAAGGTTTTTCAGGCGGTTGTTTAAGGTTGAAGTTCCTCCGTTGAGGAACTCTGGTTTGTTTGGGGTGAAGTTGGTTTGCTGTGTTTTCCCACGCCTCAATTTTTGACACTGTTTGGGGACGTCCCTAAGGTCAATTGCTGCTGTGTTCGTCCATGAACGGAAGAGAAAATTGCTTTTTTGTACTCACCGTAAAAAATCCATTTCTCTGAGTACATGGACGGACACAGCACCCACCCCTACTTTGTTTGTACTGCTTGTTTACGAACTGAGGCTACAGAACAGAGAATGGGGGATGTACCCGGGGGAACTGCCCCCTGTGAGGTACTGTGTGGAGTGTTTAACACTTAAAGCGGTTAAAAACCCGCATATACAATTTTTTTTTTTTTAACACCTGCAAGGCAAAAGCCATAATGAGCTAGTATGCACCGCATATTGGCTCATTATGAAATACTTACCGCGAAACGAGGAGAAGAGAACTTACCTGATCCACGCTGAGCGAGATGTCATCTTGACTCAGCGTGTCTTCCGGGTATCAACGCCCCAGCGCTGTGATTGGCTGAAGCGGCAATGATGTCACTCCCGCGCATGCACGTGGGAGATTTCATTCCGGCAAGGGCCGGCGGCGGCCGGCCCTTCAGTAGAGGATCCCCCCTGCACATTCGCTATATATATATATATATATATATATATATATATATATATATATATATATATATATATATATATATATATATATATATATATATATATATATATATATATATATATATATAAACATCCCACATAAATCGGCCAACATATTACAACATATGTATGAATGGTAAAGCAAAGAAATGTGTTTCTGCACGAAGCAACCAATCACTTGTTACTATGTATGACTAGGAAATTGAAGAAATTATAATGCACAAAAGTTTTTTTATGCAATACTACTCCATTAAAGGGGTTGCCACACCCTTAAACTGTGGAACTAAAGTCTAAAAAGAAGAAAAACTTTGACTAGACAGGCTCTTTATTGCAGAAGAGACCTGCAATGTCTTTTTGAAAGGAAATATAACCTATCTGCCCATAGTCTTCTGCAGAATATATGCTAAGTTTTCACATGCACTGCGCAGTGTAAATTCCAGCACAGTGCCTGTATGCCGGAATGACTTGTATGACATAACTTATCACTAACCAATAAAGATGTCGACAGACCACCACCTCACAGGTGACGCTGTTGAAGCAGAGGTAAGTATTTTGGACTTTGGTCAGATTTTTTTCAAGTGGAACTAAACGATTGTGTTACAGCTAAGGCTTTTATTCCGTTTTGAAGCTGCAGTTGCCCAGAACTCAGAATCGGTGCAGTTACAGCATTTGGAGCCCAGCTCTTCAGCATCATGCGCAGTAACATTCCCTGGGTCCTGCACTCCCTCTGGGTTATGGGCAAGGGAAGCCATGGCTGTAACGGGTCCCAGTTATGCCAGCAGGTTCCACTTCAGTTGGAAGTATCGTCTGGCATTATATTCCCCTAAATTCCTTTTAAAAAAACATTTTCCATGTACTGTTGTAAACATTTGTTGTATGCTGGTTACTTACAATTAACACTGTTGACAACCAGGTTAAACAGCAGTGACGATGACGGAGAAGCCATGTACATTCAGATGGTGACAGCGCTGGTCTTGCAGTTAATACAGTGTGTGGTCCACTTACCATCGGATAGAGATCATGGAGAGGAAGAGTCCAATAAAAAGGTACGATTTTCCAACTTGCACTTCCGATCTATGTAGTTTAAAAAAAAGGTATACCATGGTGTAAATAATTCTTGTGTCCCCTTTCTTTTCAGGTTGACCAGGATGTTTTTATCACCAACTCGTATGAAACAGCCATGAGGACTGCTCAGAACTTTTTGTCCATTTTCCTCAAAAAGTTGGTAGACCTATTTATTTGATTACATTAATTTTTCCTGCACATCAATTATTTGGCTTTTGTTCTACTAACATTGCTTGTTCTTAGGTGTGGGAGCAAGCAAGCAGAGGAGGATTACAGGCCGCTGTTTGAGAACTTTGTCCAGGACCTTCTGTCTACTGTGAACAAACCTGAATGGCCAGCAGCTGAGCTCTTGCTTAGCTTGTTGGGAAGATTGTTGGTAGGAATCTTTATTAATCTTAAATTTATTATTTGGTAATAAGTGGTAGACCGATCTAAAACTGGTAGCTTGTTGGGGCCTGTATGAGAATGAGCTCCATGCTGTATGTTCTAGGTTACCCGGTGACAGGTCTGCAGTTACAGAGCTCACCACTGCCATCTGCTGGTAGTACTGGTGTTTTGTTAATTGTTATTGCTTATATAGGGTTTTCTTTACAGTCTCATTTAAGAAAGTCCCATGTGGTCACTTTGTCTCCTTTTTTTTATTATTGGAAAAAGCCAACTTTATTTGGGTAAAGGTAATTTTACAAAGTAGTTGCTTATGTGGAATAATAAAACCGTACATTATAAGTAATTTTGTGAGATTCTTTGTACATACATGTTAGGGCACAGGTTTATGAGGGTATAGACATCCAGTATATAAGCAACTTCATGACATTCAGCTACCAATACATTTCTGATTAAGATTTTCATGGTTAACGCCTTCACAGGACAGTCACTTTCTACTTTCATCTAAGTATGCCTGTCTGCTGGGCTTGGATTATTTTAGGCACATGTTTCTCCATCCTCTAACCATCTATCCCACACCTTTTGAGTACTTATGCGCGCACTTTCTATGGGCATAGACACATTTTTTAAATGGTAGTGCATCATTAACGCCCCACTTCCATTGGAGTGAGGCTGAGCCTGCATCCATACCTTGGCTATGCCCTTACGGGCCATAAACAGAGTTTCATTTAGAAATGTAGCTTGGTATTTGTCAATGTCTACGTCTGGCAGAAGTCCCAGAAGACATCGTTTGGGGTCTAATACCACTGGGGAACCCATATTGTCATGTAAAAACTGGACAATCTGCGTCCAGTATGTCTGAATGTTTGGGCAGCTCCATATGAGATGGAAGAACGTTCCAGGTGCTGCGTGGCACAAATGGCATGTCGGGTCATAAGTATGGAGGAATTTTGCCTTTTTTTAGGGGAGTCAGGTAGGCTTTGTGTACAATGTATATTTGTCAGTCTGTCAGATAACTTGGGGGACGTCAGTCTGGTCCCTTCCAATATTTCATCCCAGTCTTCCTCCTCTGTAGGGCTTTTTCCCATTCCATTTTTGCCTTTTGTGCAATGGCAATTGAACTATGGTTTCGGATCTTTAGATACAGGATCTATATGAGTTTAGAGGGTTCCTCTCCCATTATTGAATCCAGAACTGAGAACCTGACTACTTCCATGTTTGGTAATTGTGTTTTCAATGCTTGGCACAGTTGTAGATACTTGAAGGCGATTTGGTTAGGGAGTGTATATTCTTAAGTACTTGAAACTGCTTCATTCTGGAGTTGGATAACACCTGATGGAGGTATATTATGCCATGTGTAGCCAATACTGTTAAGTCTGAGGATTCTAACTCGGGTAGGTGTTTGTTGAACCATAGTGGGGTGTGGGTGTGAATTTTCCCAGTGTTTTTTTTTTTTTTCAACGTGATCTCCCATATTCTTTGATGATGGAGTAGCATTCCCATATTATACCTTGTGTTTTGTTTAGTGAGTAGTTTCCCTATGAAGATAGCTTGGAGTGGGGTAAACGCTGCCTGACCCGGTTTATTATATATTAGGGACCTATAGCGTTGCATTACCACTTTGTTAAAGTGGTATATGTGGGAGAGTTGAGCTGCCAAGTAATAATCCTGTAAATCAGGAAGGGACACACCTCCCATATCCACAGGGCTCTTTAGAACATGCCAGGCCAGTTTATGTCTGCCATGTCCCCATACAAATGAGTTTAGAATGGCTTACATTTGTTTAAAGACTTTTAAAGGGATATAGAGAGGAGCATGCCAAACCATATTGTGGGTAACAAAATCATTTTTATTATATTTATACTTCTCATCACCCCTTGTGGCAGTCTGGACAATGTCTGGGTTTTGGACATTATTAAGTCAAATAAGGGTGTGACATTCATGTGTGAGTGTGGTCCCTTTGTCTCCTTTTTAGTTGTTCTATAACACCTTTCATGTGTTTCATTTTTGTTTCTTTTTTAGGTTCATCAGTTCAGCAACAAGTCAACAGAGATGGCTCTTCGCGTGGCTTCGTTGGATTACTTGGGTACTGTGGCAGCACGACTCAGGAAGGATGCAGTTACCAGCAAAATGGACCAAGGTTTAATAGACAGAATCCTCAAACAGGTACAGAAAGAATGGACATCACTGCCAGTTACTTTTCCTTACTGTACCTTACATCTTTAACATGATATTTCATTAATAAATGCAGATGTCACGTCATTCTACCTGAGTGAAACCATCCAGTTCCATACAAAGACTGATTATAGTACAGCCATGGCCAACATTTTTGAGAATGACACAAATATACATTTTCACAAAGTCTGCTGCCCCAGTTTTTATGATGCCAATTTGCATATTCTCCAGAATGTTATGAGGAGTGATCAGATGAATTCCAATTAATTGCAAAGTCCCTCTTTGCCATGAAAATTAACTTAATCACATAAAAAGCATTACCACTGCATTTGTATAGAAGGCTTCAGGGTGCCCCAAGAAAGTCCAGCAAGTGCCAGGACTGTCTCCTACAGTTGCTTCAGCTGTGGAATCCGGGCACCACCAGTGCAGAGCTTGCTCAGAAAGGGCCAATTCTCTCCAGGGAAAACACCAGGGATAGATTGATATTCTGAAAAAGGTACAGGGAATGGACTGGGGTTAAGTAATTTTCCTTAAAGTACCTTTTCCGATTGTTTGGGGCATCCAGAAAAAAACATGTCCTGATAAGAAAAGGTTAGCGCTACAATCAGTCCTGTGTCATGCCAACAGTAAAGCATCCTGAGACCATTCATGTGTGAGGGTTGCTTCTCAGCCAAGGGAGTGGGCTCACTCACAACTTTTGCCTAAGAACACAGCTATGAATAAAGAATGGTACAAAAACATCTCCCGTGAGTAACTTCTTCCAACCATCCAAGGGCAGTTTGGTGACGTACAATGCCTTTTCCAGCATGATGGAGCACCCTGCCATAAGGCAAAAGTGATAACAACAAAACATTGAAATGTTGGGTCCATGGTCAGGAAACTCCCCACACCTTAATCCCATTAAGAACTTGTGTTCAGTTCTCAAGAGGCGGGTGAAGAAAAAAATACCTAGAAATTCTGACAAACTCCCATCATTGATTATGCTAGAATGGGCTGCCATCAGTCAGGATGTGCCCAGAGGTTGATTAACCGCATACCAGGGCGAATTGCAGAGGTCTTGAGAAAGAAGGGTTAACACTGGAAATATTGACTCTCCTTGTCAAAATATTTTATTGTGAAGTACAAGAAGAAATATACAAATAACAGAGTAAATATAATACTATCAGGTGAAAGAAGCTCAATTACACTTATTCTGTAACATATTGGTGTAAGCTAAAGAAAAAAAATAATTGTACAACATCAGGTTAGGTGTTATGTTGTCACTGATGAATTTAAATATTGACTCTTTCCATAAACTTAATTTAATTGTCAATAAAAGCCTTTGACATGTATGAAATGCTTGTAATTATGCTTCAATATACCATAGTAACATCTGACAAAAAAAAAATCTAAAAATACTGAAGCAGCAGACTCTGTGAAAATTAATATTTGTGTCATTCTCAAAACTTTTGACTTTAGCTGTATTACTAATCTATATATATGTAGTTTGAGTGATGATACAAACTGCTGGCTCTTTTGGGTATTGCTGGCTGGTTCTTGATCCCTCATACCTGCCATTAGTGTGAAAGGAGCGGCGCTGGAGGAAGCGTGCAGCTGCACTAGAGAGTAGAGCCGGTGCCTCTGTATCGCGATGGGAATGGTCACAGGCAGAGCACATTTGGTATCGCCCGCAATCTGGGCTTGCCGACCCACCATCCCAGAGCAGGATGCCGTGGGCCAGCGTTTGGGCACCCATAGTGAACAGAATGCCCCACAGAAATGTAATTTCCTGCTTGTGTGATTGGCTTACTTGGTTTCCCAGAAGTCTGCACTAAGATGCAAGTCATATTTTGGGCACCATCTGCAACAAAAATGTATATTCTGGTGAGACTCCCAAAGGGAAATCATGTCAAAATGGGTGCAGAACCTACCAGTTTTCTCATTAGAACCCTTCAAGTGCAGCAGTAATTATAAAGTCACTCCCGTTCTCATCCACTTTGCACATGGACAAATAAACGGGTATTTCTTCAGAATGACAAAGGTAGGAATCTGCAAAAAAGTTTGGCAATATCCCTGCAATGGCCACCCAGAGGGGAATATTTTTTTCCTCAACAAAAGTGGAGCAAATCTTATAATGAATACATGGCTGATATGTGGGCACATAAACCTTGAGGTTTTGTTTTGAAGCAAATGTTCACTGCCGCCTTAATAGAGAATTATGGCTAAAGCTTTTTAGGCCCTACTTCTCCTGTGGATCATAGGAGTGTAGTTTGTTCTGCACTCCTATAACCCATTTCCAGCTGATGGTCAAAGCCTGCTGTCTGTTGTCATCACACTGCTGTCAGTTTCTCCTTCCAGATGCCTGGACCAGCAGCTAGCTCAGCCTCTCAGTGAGCTGCTGGGAGACTCAGCCAGCTGCTCCCGCCCTCTGCACAGCTTTTACAATGTTAGCACTGTGAAAAAGATCTAGGAAACCATTTATCCTTGGTCTAGGGTATGGCTTAACTGAATTTAGAAAATGTCATTCAGCTGGTTAGAGTCCATTTCCTTCTGATAAGCTCCCTTCCATGTTACCCACAGTGCCATGGCCATGCAAAGCGCTGCCTCTCCAAAATATTCTTGGGAGAGAAGTGTAAGATTTCTCATTCCTAATCCATGTCAATAAGATTTCCATTATCTGTATAATTGAGTTTTTGAAGATATTGTTCCATTAAATATGTTGTGTCCCTTGTTATTTTCTACAGGCTCCTGAAGGAGATGATGAGATCCAACAGCTCCAAAAGGCTCTACTAGATTATCTAGAGGAGAACACAGAGACCGATCCAGCACTAGTGGTGAGTTTCACGTTGTGTTCAGACATTAATAGGGATATCTCTGGCCCATAAAGAAGTTTTGAGGTAAGTTTGAGGAGCTCCAGGCTCCTTCAGAAAGAAATTAAGTTAGCAGCTACAAATACTGTAGCTGCTGACTTTAATTTAAGGACACTTACCTGTCCATTGATCCCATGATGCACCCCAAGCTGATTCTTTAATCCGCTTCTGGCACAGGCGCCGGCATCTGTAGTAAGGGAAGCGGGAAGTGAAGCCTTGCGGCTTTACAGCCTGTTTTCTACGGCGCAAGTCACGCTGTGCTTAATTGTTTTGCTGTCTTCTGGGACCTGTATGTGACCCAGAAGGCAGGGGGGTTTTTAGAGTAGCTCTGAAAATATACCCAGAAGTGGGAGCGGGTACCTGTCAAAACCAGGTACCCGCTCCCCCCAAAAAAGTGCTAAATGTGGCAGTGAAGGGTGCAAACAAGCGGCGCTTCCCCTTTCGGGTGTAGCTCTGCTTTAAACCTACATCTTATTATTTATATCCTTCTGTCTCCTCCAGTTTTCGCGGAAGTTTTATATAGCACAGTGGTTTCGTGACACTACAATGGAGACGGAGAAAGCCATGAAATCTCAGAAGGATGAAGACTCCGATGGAGCACATCATGCAAAAGAGGTTGAAACCACCGGAGAGATATTGCAACGAGCGGAAAAAAGAAAAAAGTTCCTCCGTAGCATCATTAGAACAGCACCATCACAGTTTAGCACTTTGAAGTAAGAACTAAATAGTAGTTGGCTTTTACTGCATTCTTTTTACTTCAGCACTGTAACACCACACTAATTTCTGTCTTGCAGGTCAAGTGACATAGTTGACTATGATGATGCTTGTTTGATTGTGCGCTATTTGGCCTCTATGAGGCCGTTTGCCCAGAGCTTTGATATTTATTTGACCCAGGTAAATATAAGAAATCCTTCTCTAATAATTTGGTTATTCGTTTGCTGATCTTGGGAACACCTATTGTTTGCACGCAGAAACTTCAGTTTATTGTCAAAGCATATTTTTTATTTTTTACATGAGAAGCTTTTAAAAACTCTAAAGGGACCAATTATTATGTATTATCCCTTTTTAATAGTAGTTAGTTTTCAGTCTAGGACCTGGCTCCATGGAGAATATTGTCAGCGCTCATTGCCTCCACTTCATGGCTTACAGCACTCCGCACACAAGTGGTCTTTAACGTATTCCACATGCATATGATTGTGACATGGAGAAGGTTATAGCAATTGCCCAAACTTTTATGTGGTCTTCAACGTCTAGCTATGCTGAAGTATTCCTTGGCTTTACCCGATCGTGAAGGTGTTATTGGAGATTCATTGACGAGCATATTGAAGTAACATTGGTCTTTTCATTCACTATGGAAGCTCAAGCTATTCATAATAGTTTTTCCTTTTGATTTGGTATAAAACCAGAAGCTCTGAGTCTTTGTGATCATTTAAATTCTTTATTTCTTAGGGATTACATACAAAGTGAATTAAAAGCTTAAAAAAAAAGTTTGGTGTCTTTGCTTTAGCAAATAACGTTTATATGATTTTTTTTTTTTTTTTTTCAGATTCTGCGGGTACTTGGGGAGAATGCAATTGCAGTCCGTACGAAAGCCATGAAGTGTTTGTCTGAAGTGGTAGCTGTAGATCCAAGCATTCTTGCCAGGGTAAGTTCTGCATCTTGTAGCTGTGCAAAGCCATGCCCGCTCATTGAATTCTGTAAATAACATACATTTTTACCTCCACAGCTGGATATGCAGAGAGGTGTGCACGGGAGGCTGATGGACAACTCGACCAGTGTGCGAGAAGCAGCTGTGGAGTTACTTGGAAAGTTTGTACTCTGTAGACCCCAGCTTGCTGAGCAGTATTATGAGATGCTCGTTGAGAGGATTCTGGTGAGTGATAATATCTTGTTTGTAGAAATTGTTCATTTCTCTGCTGTGCTGTTTTTAAATCTTTTTTTCATACATCATGGGACACAGAGTCAGTCTAATATTCATTACCTGCTGGGATATACTTCATCATCAGGTGAACGACACTGGTATCTCAAAGATCTAGTGGAAGTGCCCCTCCCATACAGGGAGCACATCATGTTTTTTTACCAGTGTCTAAGGTGAATGGCACAGTTTTTTGGAGCTCTCAGAGCTCCAGGTCTCTATTCCCACAAACGGTTCTTGAAATGAATCAAGGGATTGACCGATCATATCAATTTGAACACAGGCTCTTTATGCCTAAAGAAATGGTACCCGAACCTCTCAATCCTGAAAGGTTTTGCCTGTAAGCTGCCTCTGGGCACTGGACTCTGCGGAATGAAAATCCTGAACACTACAGCGCCAAGGCATTTCCTGCAGTGTGCTATACAGGTCCAAGGGAGTGGACCCTAAACATGAATGGGTACCCAGTCCTTGAAGGTCCTGTGTGACTGGAACCCACTGTGAAGGGTAAAGATTGGGCCCTTAGTTTCTAAGTGGCCCTGCGCTTGGATGGGTAAGTGAAACCCCTTTATTATTATTTTTGTGGGGTGTCCCAATAATTGTAACAATCAGTCAAGCAGCAGCATTGGGAACAATGTTACATGTTCCACTTTAAAAACCGAGTGGAACATGTAACATGTTTCCAAAGGTGAACTTATCTTTTAACGGTTAGTGTACATGGGCATAAACGTTAGTTGGTGAAGCATTTTAACAGGCATGGAAATTAATGTGTGCTTGGATCTTATAAAACATTGTACACTCATATTGCTATCAAGTGTCTATATGCACAAACTTTTAAGCATGATTTTTTTGAGTGTTTTTTGGTTCCAAATCGTTTCAATTTTAGATACATTTATGACTGCATTTCATAAAATTTAACAGCTCCTGTTTTCTTCTATCTTACAGGACACTGGTATTAGTGTAAGAAAGAGGGTAATAAAGATCTTGCGGGATATCTGTTTGGAACAACCAACGTTTCCAAAAATCACAGAGATGTGTGTAAAGATGATCCGCAGAGTCAACGATGAAGAGGGCATTAAGGTAAGACTGATGAAAGTGCCCCCCATCCTGTCTGGCCATAAACACCTTGCTGTACACAGTGTGTTGCTTGCCATAATCATCACCTGCTAAGCGCTGCTGCGCTCCTTTGTTTCTTCCACAAACCCCTGTGTCACTACTGGTTCCTTAGAGACATAGGAGGCCAGTGGATGCAACCAAAGTGCAGTGGGGTATGCAAGCATCTGACACTCGTGGAAGTGTCAAAGATCGTTCAGCACAAGTTATTTCTTTTTTTTATTGCCGCTTTCAGTGGGACAGTTAAGTTAGGTTTGCTTTTCAGGCGTCTACTTTTTACCGCTTTTAAAAATAGCGACAGGGTTGCTTTAACGTTATTGCCTCATATTACATTACTCGTCCTTCTTATCTAACTTTCAGAAACTAGTAAATGAAACATTCCAGAAACTCTGGTTCTCTCCAACCCCTCAAAATGATAAAGTAGCAATGACCAGAAAGGTCCTCAACATAACAGATGTGGTGAGCTTTTTAAAAAACAAAAATATTGTGCATTTCCTCGTAAAAGTATGTACTTTAGGTTTGATGGTGTGATCTCTTATGCAGGTTGCAGCTTGCAAAGACACTGGCTATGATTGGTTTGAACAGCTTCTTCAAAATGTAAGTATAAACTACGTTGGTTTGTTATAAATGTTCAACATCACCTGCCTCTGCACTAAATCATTAATGGACCATCTTGTGTTTTTCAGCTTTTAAAATTGGAGGAGGATGCCTCATACAAACCGGTGAAAAAAGCCTGTACACAGCTGGTTGACAATTTGGTAGAACACATACTAAAGTATGAGGAATCCATGGCAGGTACAAAGATGTTTTGTTGCTTTTCTTTCAGCTTTGTGTTACAGAATTGTGCCCAACAGAAGAATTAACTTGTTTCTCTTGTTGCAGAGACTGACAACAAGGGTGTGAACTCGGGTCTGTTAGTTGCTTGTATTACCACTCTGTTCTTATTCAGCAAAATCAGGCCCCAGCTGATGGTAAAACACGCCATGACCATGCAGCCATACCTTACCACCAAGTGTAGTGTAAGTAATTTGCATTGTATTCATTTAAAATTTGTACTTCATAGTAATTAACACTGGGAGCTTTTGTGAGCATGGATATCTTTATGGCTAAACTTTTATAATTCCTTTTTTTTTGTGGAATATTGAGCATGTCATGATTTGTGACTGGTCAGACTGGCTTTCATAATAAATAAATAGTTGACAGCTATTGCCTTAAACCAGTTACCTGTGGGGTTGTCGTTGACAGAAGTAATTTGTTTTAGTGTTCTCTTTTAGCCCCCGTTCACACTAGTGCGGCTTTAAAAAAAAAAGCCTAAAAATCGAAAACTAATGTAGCCACCACCTCTAATGATTGGTAAACTGCAATATAATACATTTTTGGTTTAATACCGCTGTAATTGTGGAAGCCAAGGCAAAATGTATTTGTCTATAATCCTTTCTACTTATCAATGTATTTAACCTCAGTAGTATTGCTCTGCAGGCTTCTGATAATCAGATATGTAAGGGACTGTCTATAAAAATTGGCTTTCTGGAATGTCTCAACATTCCTGCTAGTGTAATGAATAATGCCTGTAATGTTTGTCATACGTGTCTAATAGTTTCTCCTAAAGTCCTATCATTCGACAATGAAAATTAACATTCCCCAACAGAAAGGGAAAAAAAAAATATCTCAACACGAACATTTGACCAGCAGCGGAAAATGGTATGAGGGAGACCTTAAAGCATTGTGCACAGTCCATGGATTATACTGTGGGAGCTGCCTGCATCCCAACAACCAATGATTCCCCTCCATCTGACTCATTTGGCGTCAGCTGGGCAGGGTCCTGTGTCATGGAGCCCCCTTATTGTTAGGAGGCCCTTGTCCACGTCAACATGGGGACATTGTGCTTTGGCAGCCCCTCCACCCATGACAAGGTACCCCCCATGTTGAGGAATGGTATGGCTCAGGAAGACCCTGGCCCCTCGGTCACTCAGACTGCATGCTCGCTCGTATTGATTTTTGTAGCACCTCACACTTTATTTTTTTGTGTGTTTTGTTTCCCCCTTAATACCAGACTTGAATGGTCTTGTATGGAATTTGCGGGCACCCAATGCCCGCAAGAAATGGGTACTGTATAAAGTACCCATACCTGGAATTATTTAATTCTCATTGTCGAATGTTATTAGAACTGTTTATTTTTCTCTCAGAATTGAATATTATAGGAAGTTTTTGCTACCCTGACATGAATGTTGAGACCTGCTCAAAGCAACTCTTTTTTTTTTTTTTTGTACAATTAAGCCCCCTAATTCTGAATCGGGGTAATGGCTCCATGTGCTGTAGTTGTGGTGCCACAATAAAATGACATCGGTTGCGGTACCATCATTGCTTAGAGGGCACACAGGAAGTGAAGTTCAGTAACATCAGTGCTACTTTGCACCTTCCAGAGTTTCGTTAAACATTGGTGCATTAGAAGACATAGCCATATGGTCTGTGGTAGGTGGAGTCCCAGTCTGGCACTGGTTGTAAAATGTTCCTAAAAGTTCCCTTTGAACAAACTTCTTAGTTTTGATTCCCCCAGGCAATAACAACATGTACTTTGTTGAAATAAATGTTCTTCTACTGACAGTACTTCAATTTTCTTCCTTAGAATCAGAATGATTTCATGGTAATATGCAATGTTGCAAAAATCTTGGAACTAGTTGTGCCATTGATGGAGCACCCAAGCGAGACCTTCCTTGCTACGATAGAAGAAGATCTAATGAAGCTCATCATCAAATATGGCATGACTGTAAGATACTTAACTGTTCTTTTTTTATTTTCCCTGTAAATGGATTGATTAGCAAACAATTTCCAACTGTTTAAAGCAAATCTAATGATTAATGAGAAGTTTAGTACAATCCTTCTGGAAAAACTAGATAGTCGGGATTTAAAATCCTGTCATTTCAAGTAACTTTGTAAGGTGGCTGCAGGTCATTAGATTATTCATATACTATCTTCAGAACTCCCAGGAATCCCTAAACTGTGAGTGCTCTTAATATTTGGTCTGTGACCTTTTTCTCCTTGCTTCTACCTAGAGTCTATTGAAATCGCCCAGTATGTTTGGCAGCCATTAGGAAGGCACTGGTACTTAGAGGAGTTGGGTAAAATATCGATTGTGGGAAGCTGTGGTTAGTTATTTGCATAATATAGTGTGCCTGGTTTTCAGGAATATCTGGGCTCTTCATGGATTGAGGCAGCATGCAAGCACCAGGAGAAACCAGCTAAAATGTGCTCAAAGGTTTACTTTAAAGGTTGAGTGTACAATTCAGCTCTTTATTCATACTTGTTGCTACAGCTTGTTTAAAAAAAAAAAGTCAGTTGCAAAGGAATCCCGTGTGTTTCCCGTGAAGTTTCAGGCATTGGGGGGGGCTTTGCCTGACAGCAGTGTACGCATCCTTCTCTTTCCACAACAGCTTCTCCAGACCATCAATAGAGTGGAGCTGAATACAGTGGGGGAAATTATTTGGTCCCCTGCTGATTTTGTAAGTTTTCCCATTTACAAAGAAACAAAGGGTCTAGAATTGTTATCACAGGTGTATTTTAAATTATAGAGACAGGATATCAACCAAAAATCCACACTGGTTTAGTGAGTAAAATAAGTAATTGATCCCCTACCATCCAAACAGAATTTTGGTTCCCACAGTCTGGCTACTGTATGTGGTACACAGATTAGTCCTGTCAATTAAAAAAAAAAAAAAAAAAAAAAAATTGTGTATGGGACAACTGTCCACAGAATCCTTTTTTCTATTCAAACCTCACCATCATAGGCATGACCATAAAGCTGTCAACGGATGTCAGGGACATGGTTATAGACCTTCACAAGGCTGGAACGGGCTATAAGACCGCAAATGGGGGAAATACAAAATAACCATCAATCGCCCTCGGTCTGGAGCACCTTGCAAGATTTCGACCTCCATGGGGTAAGGATGAACATGAGAAATCTGAGGGATCAGCCCAGAACTATACGGGAGGAGCTTGTGAAGGATCTCAAAGCAGTTGGGACCACAGTCGCCAAACAAACTATTGGGTTTCAATACGCTGCCATGGATTGAAACCCTGCGGCTCTCGCACGGTCCCCCTCAAGAAGGCACTTGTACAGGTCCATCTGAAGTTTGCCAATGAACATCAAAATGATTTCGACAAGGATTGGGAGAAAGTGTTGCGGTCAGACGAGACCAGAACTGAGCTCTTTGGCATTAACTCGACTCGCCGTGCGTGGAGGAAGAAAAATGTTGACCATGACCCTAAGAACAGCATCCCTACAGTCAAGCACAGAGGTGGAAACGTTTCTGTGCTAAAGATACAGGCAGACTTGGTCACATCGAGGGGCCGTGTTTTGTAAAATCTTGGTTAAGAACAGTCTTCCCTCAGCCAGAACACTGACGATGGGTCGTGGATGTGTCTTCCAGCAGGACAATGACCCAAAACATATCGCCAAACAAACAACGAAGTGGTTCAAGAAGAGATCATGGAGTGGCCTACCCAGTCTCCAGACCTTAATCCCATAGAAAATTTATGGAGGGAGCTGCAACTTTGAGTTGCCAAGCTATAGCCAAAAAAAACCTTAAGGATTTAGAGAAGATCTGTAAAGAATCACAAGATCTCCTCTGTAACTCTAAACTGGTAACCTGTAGACATTTTTAAAGCAACGCCTATGGAGATTTTTTAGGTAACGTAGGTTATCGCCATTCTACGAGTGTGCGCAATTTTAAAGCATCATATGTTGGGTATCTATTTACTCAGCGTAACATCTCTCAAATTATACTCATGAAAGTGTATTTCTTCCCAAAAAATTGCATTTGAAAGACCGCTGCGCAAATACAGTGTGACATAAAATAATGCAACAATCGCCATTTTATTCGCTAGGGTCTCTGCTAAAAAAATTTTTGGGGGTTCAAGTAGATTTTTAGTAAAATATACGGAACTTTAAGTGTCAGAAAAAGGCTTAGGCATGAAAGGGTTAAATATGTAAACAAATTTGCCGCTCAATAGACTCGTTTTAGTGTTAAGTAAAGTAGTATCACTTTTCTAGCACGTTAATCTGTGCTACTATTCTCTACTTTAAACCCTCTTCTGTGTTTATTTTAGGTGGTGCAGCATTGTGTGAGCTGCCTAGGGGCTGTCGTAAACAAAGTAACCCAAAACTATAAGTTTGTCTGGGCGTGTTTTAATAGATATTATGGTAAGTTCTTTTTTCCTTTTTCTGTGTTGGCATATAAAAGTAATATTTTTGAAAAAGTCTGCTCATTTTAATAAAACTCTTTTGTAGCGTGAATAGTAATCGCTGAAACTGATATAGATTGCTTGTATTGAGAATGTGGGAACTACTTTTAAAATAATATGAGGGTAAGCCCTGAGACTAGAGGTCACAGGTCTTTGCTAATTTTACTAGAATACTGATAACTGGCATTGGTTCAGATGTACAGGAGGAATATTGACCGGACATACTTTATTAACTTGTCTTGGTATTCAATAAATAAGCAAAGTAGCCCATAAGCTGTTTTGTAAATCACTTTACTTCCTTTGGTAGTACCTGTTCTTTATTATAATTGCCATCGACTATGTGACATCAGTTGGTAAATTTTAAGTTTTGGAATGGCATCCAAAACGTAATAATTTCTTGATAGTGTTGTTAAGAGTTAGAACCTTGTATCATTCATGGTGGATGGAATAGAAAGTTTCTTGAATGGAGCAAGAAGTCTGTAGAGTATAAATACAGCTTAAATATTGGCGTAGGGACAAAACTTTTTTGTCCTTGGTTCTCCTTAGGGCATGGGTGCTCAACCTGTGGCCCTCCAGCTGTTGCAGAATTACAAGTCCCACTATGCCTCTGCCTTTGAGAGTCATGCTTGTACCTGTCAGCCTTGCAATGCCTCATGGGACTTGTAGTTCCACAACAGCTGGAGGACCACAGGTTGGGCACCCATGCCTTAGGGGATCACTTCATTCTGTACCCCTGTGACTCGTATTCAGCCAACAGCTGGCTACACAGGAGAGATCCACACTTTAATGTTTGAATCCCCCCAGATGTCTTGACTGGCAGCTGGCTCAGCCTCTCAGCACACTGCTCACAGCCTGAACCAGCCTCTTATACTCCCAAGGCCCAGCGCTCCAGTGAGACTGAGAAATGAGCGATCAGCAGTCTTTGATCACTCATTAACTTTTCCCCATTCTAAATAATTTAAAGTTTTTGTGTCCATGTTGGAGAGATTTCATTGTTTTTCTAAGAACTATTGTCACCAAACCTTGGGTTATTTAGAGGAAAGGTTCCAAGGGTTTTAATTGAACCGAGTTGCATTTTCAAACTAACGGGAGGCATTCACCCCATTTTGGAGCCAAAATCTGTCCCTGATTTCTGCATGGGGTCTGCAAGATCTATAATCGCTTCACTCGGATTAAGCGAATAATCGTCTTCCTATTTTTCTTACACCCCCAATGCGTTATTTTTTGGAGTTGGAAACCAACACTCAGTCACCCTGCCTTTTAACATTTGCTCTGCACCAAGAGTCTTCACAAAAGTACTGGCTCCGCTTCTGGCTCCAAATTCTCATGGCATGACCTGCCAATAGATTCCTGAGCCATGTTCCTGTTTTCCGACATTCAAAGGACAATGCAGTTCCTTCAAACTTTTAGATGTGTAAAAGCGTTAGTAAACCGCTGGCACACCCCCCCTGCCCCCCCCAAAAAAACCTGTATAATGTGCTTGTATGCATCGCATACTTGCACATTATGAAATATCTTAGAATGAAGCGCCCAGTCACTGCTGAGAGGGCTGACATGTTTCCCTGGAGCTTCTTCCGAGTTTGTGGGATCCAGCGCTCTGAGTGGCCGGAGCCACAATGATGTCACTCCTGCGCATGCGCACATGAGCCCTCGCAGCGGCGTGCCGAAACCGATGTTCCGTCACGATGCGCCGGACCTTCAGAGCGCATGTGTGGCTGACTAAGTCAGCAGCTGCATGCAGGGTGGATATGTCCTAAACAATGTACCTTTTTAGGAGATTTTAATTTTTACCTAGATAAGCCTGATTATAGGTTTACCTGTAGGTAAAAATCACAAAGCGGCGTATACAGACGCTTGAAGGAGTCTGCCCTTTGGCCTTCACATTGTCCTAAGATCTTGGACATGGTCCAGGCAAAACCTTTCCTTATCAAGATTGCTTCCCTGTGGTCCAGCTGCCAGTCTCTCAGGTCAACCAGACATCCCATGACTCAGTTCTAAGCCTCATGATGGTCCTCTTTGCTGCGTTTCACTCTCGACACTTGCAGATCAACATTCTCATCAGGTAGGACAAGCAAATCCCCTCTCTGGATCACCCATTACTGCTGTCTAGCCATGCAAAAATCTCCCTGGCATGGTGGAGTTCTAATTCTGCCCTAGAATCCAGGACATTTCACTCCTTTTCATCTCTTTCAAGAGTGGTAAAATTTGATGCAAGACCTGATGGGCTGGGACAGAGTCTACAATTCCCTGACTGTCCCAAGAACCTGATTTCCACCAGGTGTCTATTTCCATCAGCATTCTGGAGTTGAGAGCAATAAGACTGATTCTCCTACACTGGACCCCTCTCTTACATGGTCAGGATGCAGCCAGACAATGCCACGGATCTGGCCTACATAAATCACCAAAGGGGTACCAGAAGTCACATTGCCCTGAAGGAAGCAAGCCTGATTCTCCCCTAGTCAGAGAAGCACATTTAAAGAGTAAGTTAACCTTTACAGAAAATCTGTAAGGTGAACTTGCACTGGACCCATTCCCACCCACACCCCGTCCCACTGTGCCTGAAGCCAGTGCTCACCCGGTAGGAGACATTGGGTCACCACCTCACCGGTCTGTGGACTTGAAATCCCTGCGGCTTTCTCTCTTCTCTTCAGCACTGACAGGACAGCAAGGTGGGTTCTTGATTGGTTAGCGCCCACCAATTAGAATGCCTCCTATACGTACTTTTACGAGGTAAGTTTAGGAAATTAAGCCACAGGAATTTCAAATCCCTTGACCAATGAAGCGGCGACCCAATGTCTCCTAGCGGGTGATCACCGGCTTCAAGTACAGCAGGACCAGAGGGGATGAGGAGGGAGTCCGGTGTAAGTTCACCTTGCAGATTTTCGGTAAAGGTGAACTTACCCTTTTAAGCTTTTTCTGTTATCTACGTACTAGGAATGGAAAAATGCAGACTTCTGATTTGGCAATGTGTGGAATCGGAGTGGTCCCTGCATCCAGAGCTCCTGGTCCTCTGTCAGAAATGGGAAATGCCAAATGTGGACACCGTGCCTTTCCAGATTAATCAAAAAATTTGACTGATTTGTGGATACCCTTTGCCGTGGTTGTAGAGGTGAATCCAGTGAGGATTTTTCCTCAACTAATGCACAAGATAAAGGAAACATGGATTCCTGTGATCTTAATTGGCCCAAGAGAACTTGGTACACAGACAAATTCATGCTTCTGTTGGATGAACCTTGACCTCGGACCTCTAGTCACAAGGCCTTCTGTTCCATTCTGCTTTTCAGTCTCTGGCTTTAAAGGCATGGCTGTTGAAACACGGGTACCCTTACCCTTTTAAGCTTTTTCTGCTATCTACGTACTAGGAATGGAAAAATGCAGACTTCTGATTTGGCAATGCGTGGACTCAGAGTGGTCCCTGCATCCAGAGCTCCTGGTCCTCTGTCAGAAATGGGAAATGCCAAATGTGGACATTGCCCCTTCCAGCCCCTGGAAATATTCTATTCCTTGTATCCTACATTTCCTCCATTCTTGCCTGGACCAGCATGTGGCTCTAGGTACTCCTATAGAGTCAGGTTTCTGCCCTATCAATTTTATCCCAGAAACTTTTGTCCTCAAACTCTGGGCAGGACCTTTTGTACAAGGGGTTGCTTAGCCAAACCTCCACTTTGACCTTCTTTGTCTCACTGGGATCTCAATCTGGTAATTTTTATTCTTCAAAAAAAACTCCCATGTTGAAACCATTTCAGGATATCTCATTGGAGGATCTCACCATTAAGTGGCCATTACCCTTGTCAACCATGTTGAGTTGGTGCCCCTTACTTGTAAGGAATCTTTTCTCGTCTTGCATATGAGCAAGGTGGTTCTATGGCCCTCTTGCGAAGGAAGGACAGACGGTCTGGGTCTCCTTTCACATTGGTGATGCTAGTCTCCTTTCCCTATGTCCTGCCATGAAACATGCCAAGAACATTCTACTTCACTGCCTGGATGTGGTCAGAGCAGTTGGGGTCTACTTCCAGAATCTTCCTTTAAAGAAGTTGTAAACCTCAGACATGAAAAAAGCACATCCTTCCATACTGTGTACTTATCTCTATCCAAAGCACCAAGTGTGATTTCTCTCTGCTGCCTGGTTCCTTTGTTTTCTGCATGACTCCCTTCTGACATGTTTTCCCAACTCCAAGAGATAATTGGTGATTTGTTAGGAGACATCCAATGCACAGCCTGAGATTGCCGTGTCCCTTTAAAACCCTGCCCCCTGCTTTTCAGAGCTGATTAATGCTGTGTAAAATCTGTAGAGAAGAAATGGCTGCAGATAAACAAGTACAATTTGTTATGTCTGTATCACCTGAGGCTAGTCTCTTCACTGGGTATATGTAAGGGTTTCCAACAATTTTAAGAAATCTTTGTGTCCTTGCCGAAGTTACCAAGATGGGGTATCCTGCTTCCTCTTTCACAGCTCATTTCCAGAGCTTATATCCTCAAGGAAAAGGGTTCCTCCCTTCCCTGTCAGGGCTCATTAGCGTTTCTCGGGCCTTCAAGCATTTATTTTACAAGTTTGCAAAACCGCATCCAGGTCTACTGTTCAGCTACAAGCTGTAATCCGAGGGCTTTGGGCCAGCTCCTCTTATGAGCTATCATTCTGTCTTGGACTGCATGCTACAACTGAGCAAGTGTATGTGCTTAGTGTCCTTTTCTCCTGTAGGTGGCAGTATTACCCTGTTTCTTGCTCTCAAGCTGTTCTTAATGGGAAAAGATTCTACACGGAGTATAAAAATCTTATTTTTCACCTTTATATATTTACATAAGTTGAAAAAGACACCAGTCCACCTGGTTCAACCAATAGAAAAAAAAAATCTGTTATTGACCCGCCATTTTTCTTTTGTGAAGCATTTTAAGTCCTGAAGCCAAGTGTGCAGACTGATGCGGTTTGAGCATTATAGCAACTAAAGCAGATTTTGTTAGTTGATAACGGTGTAACATTTTTATGTTTTTTCTTTTTTTTTTCTTCTTTCCCCCTACAATTTATTTTCATTAAAATATTGTCTTTTTTTGTTGGTTTCCTAGGTGCACTTATGAAATTAAAAACTGAACATCAGGAGGACCCAAACAGTACGGTTCTGACCACAAACAAATCTGCTCTCCTGCGATCGCTTTTTACTGTTGGAGCACTTTGTCGCCATTTTGACTTTGATCAAGAAGACTTCAAGGGTAGCAGCAAAGTAAATATCGCGGTTTGTAAAATTATTATTTTTTTTCTTTTGTTCGTCTTTTTCCTCCTTTAATTGCTCTGAGCCCCTTACAAAACACTTCACATTTAAATATACACAACTTTCTTCAAATTTTATTTTTGTTCATTTTTTTTTTTTGTAACACTTGATATTAAATCTCTTTGTATGTATGGATTTTCATGCAGGTTAACATAAAAGACAAGGTCCTGGAGCTGCTGTTGTATTTCACAAAGCATTCAGATGAAGAAGTGCAGACAAAAGCCCTCATTGGTCTTGGTAAGAAAGAGAATGCATTTTATTCCCCTTTATTTGTATATCAAAGCGTTCCTTTCATATTTTGTATACAATGGCTTTTTTGTTTCATATAGTTTTGCGGTTGTGATTCTGTAACTTTGAACTTGGTCTGTAAGCCCCTGTTCACACTGGTGCGACTTCATAGTTCCTAAAATCATGACAAGTCAAACCTCATTGCCAACATTGTAACAGTTCATATAGCCGCAAGTCATGTCGCGATGATCATGAAAAAGGTTCCTGCACTACTTTTTATTGATTTCACTGCTACTTGCATAGGCTTCTGTTGTATGAAGTCGCAATGAAATCAGCAGTGCAAATCGATTTCAAAGCAGAAATTGTGTAAACGGGGTGCTAAATTACCTTTTCAGGGTTTGCGTTAACATGTAAAAGAAAAAATGCCTCCAAAAAAGGCAGGATAGAAAACAAAATCCTCTGGTTGCTAAAGGGATCAACACTTTCCATTTATCTACTTTTATTCATATTTGCTCCATAATCTTCTTCTTTTTTTTTTTTTTTTTTTGCCCTTTTTTATAGAATTGATTTTGGCCACTAGAATGAGGGACCACTGATGTACATATTTTTCACATCCTACAAAAACCCTAACCTAAAAATGTCTCGCCACTCCAGGATGTCTCTTAATTCTGTAAATTGTGAAGCAGTGCTTAATGACCCATGGTCACCAATAAAATATCTTTACCTGATCTGATGACAGAAAACTGAAATCTGTTTACTATGTACAGGGACAAAGGCATGGTGGTAATGGGGCAGAGGGATGGTGGTGGCGGGTATGGCATCAGGGGTAGAGGGATGGTGGTGAGGGGGACAGGATCAGATCAGGCAGAGGGATGGTGGTAAGGGGGACAGGATCAGATCAGGCAGAGGGATGGTGGTAAGGGGATAGGATAATGACACTGGCACTCACTTGCTCTTAGAGTCAGTAGAGTTCCTCCTCTTGCTCAGTGCTTTGTCTGCAAACTCACAGTGCCTCCAGTAACTGCTCTCCCGACATGGGGACACTGTGCCCTCACACAGGGGAGAGCTCCGCCCCCTTCACTGACTGGCTGATCAGCTGACTTTCTCCATTCCAGTTTCCTCCTCCCGACATGGCGCTGCTTGGAGGAATGAGCGGAGCGCTGTGCCAGTGAGTGAGTGCGTACTACGGCACAGTGTATGCATTAACCCGACTGTAACTAAAATCAACGAGACAGGAAATTCCCTCCTAGACTTAACCCCTCAATTATGCAAGGCTTCAGTTTTTTTGCTAGTGTCTAAGGTGATGGTCCAGTCTTTGCCGTCTCTGAACAAAAAAGTAGCTAGATTCTCAACAGTTCATTCTTGGATTAGCAGACTAGCCTTTTTCCAGATCCTTTTTCCTGTGGCTTTATGTTCAGAGGAATGGTACCTGGTACCTTTTCTCTTTCGTTCATAGACGGACACAGCATCCTTTGACCTTAGGGTTATGCTTCTTCCTACCAGGAGATTTAGGCAGAATTCTACAGCACTTAAGGTGTTAAAAACTTTCCTTCATGCCGCTCCTCCCAGGGGGCGTGGCTCCCCCAGGCATAACCCCCACTCTGCTTCAGCAGCCTCAGTTTGTTTCTGCCTAACCGTCAGGAGAGTCAGGCTCTCTCTGGAGTCCTGGACTCTGGAGTTTTTTCTTGCAAATTTTTTTGCTTTTTGCGAGTTTTTCCTCGCTTTTTTATTTTATTTTTGAATCCTGCGATTCTTCTATCAACAGCCGACTGGGTGACAGGCTGGGTCCTCGACCCTTGTAGTCCCCCCAGGTTCGGCCTTCGAGCGTGTGCCGGCCCTCAGCTCCGCTTTGGGACGTCCACGACAGGCCCCATTGCTCCAGGGGCGGCCGGGGAACTTCGGTTCTAGGGCACACATATGACCGGTCTCTATGGCCTTGTCACAGTGTGTCTGGCTGACAACCATGCCGTTCGCGGACGTTGGTTCTGTCTGGGATACCTCCAGCCGGGTAGTCGCAGGACAGGTAAGTAGTGGCCCCTTACTCAGGTAAGTGGTCTGGCTGGAATGTTTTCCCTTGGGAGGTCGACTGAGGGTTTTTCCCTGCTTTCCTCTCTCCCTTATTCCTCTCCCTCCTTCCCCCTTTGGGTGACGGCTCGTGACAGAATCTCCTTCTGTAGTACCCTGGTGTGGAATTGGGCATACGGAACCGCCTCGAAGGAGGCCACCATCAGACCCAGAACCCGCATGCAGAAGCAAAGAGACGACCACTTCTGGGTCAACAACTGTCTCACTGCAGATTGCAGGGTCAGCAGGTTTTGCGATGGGAGGAACACTTTTGTCTCCCCCGAATCCAAAACCAGCCCCAGGTGTTCCAGCCTCTGGGACGGAACCAACACTGATTTTCTGAGATTCAGAAAACCAGCCGAACTCCTGCAGAGTCCGACACGTGATGGACACGTCCTCCTCTAACTCTGAGCCTGAAGAAGCTCTCAGGAGAAGGTCGTCCAGGTATCCCACGATAGCGATCCCTCGCTGCCGTAGCAAGGCCAGGATCGGGGCGAGCACCTTGGTGAACACCCGTGGTGCCGACGCCAGCCCGAACGGGAGGGCCACGAATTGATAGTGGTCCTCCCCGATCGCAAAGCGCAGATACCTTTTGGTGGCTTGTGCCAACGGGAACATGCAGGTATGCGTCCATGATGTCTAAGGACGCCATGAAGTCCCCCTGGTGGAGGGACGCTATGATAGAACGGACCGACTCCACCCTGAATCGCTGCACCTTGACAAAGGAGTTGAGGGCCTTTAGGTCCAGGATAGGGCGAACCCCTCCCTTCTTGGGGACCACGAACAGATTGGAGTAGAACCCCCGAAACCGTTCCAGCGAGGGGACCGGCACAACCACCCCCCTGTCCAGAAGATCCTGGACAGCCCCGGACAGGGCTAGCCGACGATCCGGAGGAAGCTGGAGGTTGGATGGAAAAAATCTGTTTTGGGGGACAAGAAAGGAACTCTATCTTGTACCCCGAGGCGACCACCTCGCAAACCCAACGGTCGGATAGAAGAGAACTCCACCGATCCACGAAGTCGTGAAGCCGTCCCCCCACCCGAGACCCGGGCGGGGGCTGACCTTCATGCGGAAGCAGGCTTGTCCGCAGGCTTGTTCGGTTTTTTGAACCAGGGGCGCTTACGCCCGGCAGCAAGGGCTTTTGCACCTTGCGGACCTTTTCCAGCCGCACGAAAAAACCGCTTAGGGGGTAGTAAAAGTAGGACCTTGCTTGCGGCGAGGTTCCCTACCCTTCCCCGACTGAGGGAGCAAGGTGCTCTTACCTCCAGTGGCATCCTTAATGATGTCATCCAGGGATGCCCCCAAAAGCCGTCCGCCCTTAAAAGGCAAATCTATCAAGGCCTTTTTTGAGGACTGGTCAGCCGACCAGCACTTCAGCCATATAAGGCGGCGCAGAACCACTGCGTAGACAGAAGCCCTGGAAAGCAAAGGAATCTAATCCATATCCGCCTCGCAGAGAAACTTCTGACCCTGAATCAACTGTTCAGCCAGGTCCCTAGAGGACTCGGAAGCACCCTAGACCTCCAGATCCTGCAGCAGGAGCTTCGCCCTTTCAGTTAGCGTCTGAGCAACCAGGGCGCCGGCCAGAGCCGGCCTTACCGCCGAACCCACCACCGAGAACAGGGAGCGGGCCACGGCCTCCACTCTCCTATCAGCGGGGTCCTTGAAAGCAGGAGCCCCCTCCACAGGCAACATAGTAGCCTTACTCAGTCTGGACACAGGAGGGTCCACCGACGGAGGAGTGACCCACTTTTTTTTTTTTTTTTTTTTTTAAAAGTCCTCCTCCAGGGGGTAACGGGTAGCAAAGCTTTTAGGAATAGTAAAAGCCTTTTGCGGTGTATCCCATTCCTTATACAACAAATTGTCCAAATAAGGAACACAAGGGAATACCTTAGCGGTACGCGGTGGCTTGCGGAATCCAAAAGGGACTGACACCGCTGGTGTCTCCGCCACATCCTCTAAATGAAGAGTCTCACGCACCGCAGTAATAAGAGCTCCAACAAATTCCTTGTCAGCAGACTCCGCAGCAGAGTCATCCTCGCTGTCCATGTGGGTTAAGCCCGTATCCTCTGACATGACAGAACCAGAAGCATCAGATTCTGCGTCAGAGATATCCCCAGAAACAGCCTCCGGGGGGGGCGCTTTTTTACCCCCCAACCGAGCACTGGCTGCTCCAAACCTGGTGAGAAAAAGACTCCAGGACAGCCGACACCGACTCAACAGATGTGGCAGGGGAAGGGGCGCTTAAGGGTTAATTCCGGCATTGTGAGGAATGAGGGGCCTGATTCAGGCTCCATATTGCAGCTGCCGTGTCACCCCCACTGCCAATGGCAGGAAAAAAGTCCCCCACAGGTCACCTCCCGGCCGCTAGAGCACAGTATGGGGCCCCCTGAGACTCACCACCCTCTGGTACAGCGCGGTCTGTGAAGGACAAGTGTGTGCTGAGGAGAAGCTGCAGCGCTGCGTCTGTCCCCTCAGATGATTCGCGGTCTTTTTTCCCCGCCGAAACGGCCACTAGAGGCCGAACTAGTGCTGAAAACGGCGCCGGCCACAAGAAAATGGCCGCCGAATAATACAAGCGCGGCTCCGGCAAAATGGCCGCCGTTGCGCAGTTTTAAAAAGACAGTGTACCCAAAAATGACAGTACACCAAAACAGCACACAGCACACACAAAAATGCCCAGAATGTCCACCACAGTCCCCTGCAGTGACACAGAACAGCCCCAGCCATACCACGAGTGAAAAAAAAAAAATGAGCCCCAGAGAAAAAAACCCCCTGCACAGCCGTCACCCAAAGGGGGAAGGAGGGAGAGGAATAAGGGAGAGAGGAAAGCAGGGAAAAACCCTCAGTCGACCTCCCAAGGGAAAACATTCCAGCCAGACCACTTACCTGAGTAAGGGGCCACTACTTACCTGTCCTGCGACTACCCGGCTGGAGGTATCCCAGACAGAACCAACGTCCGCGAACGGCATGGTTGTCAGCCAGACACACTGTGACAAGGCCATAGAGACCGGTCATATGTGTGCCCTAGAACCGAAGTTCCCCGGCCGCCCCTGGAGCAATGGGGCCTGTCGTGGACGTCCCAAAGCGGAGCTGAGGGCCGGCACACGCTCGAAGGCCGAACCTGGGGGGACTACAAGGGTCGAGGACCCAGCCTGTCACCCAGTCGGCTGTTGATAGAAGAATCGCAGGATTCAAAAATAAAATAAAAAAGCGAGGAAAAACTCGCAAAAAGCAAAAAAATTTGCAAGAAAAAACTCCAGAGTCCAGGACTCCAGAGAGAGCCTGACTCTCCTGACGGTTAGGCAGAAACAAACTGAGGCTGCTGAAGCAGAGTGGGGGTTATGCCTGGGGGAGCCACGCCCCCTGGGAGGAGCGGCATGAAGGAAAGTTTTTAACACCTTAAGTGCTGTAGAATTCTGCCTAAATCTCCTGGTAGGAAGAAGCATAACCCTAAGGTCAAAGGATGCTGTGTCCGTCTATGAACTCAGAGAAATGGATTTTACGGTGAGTACAAAAATCCTTTTTTTTATATTATGTACAGAATCTCGATCATTGCTGCAGATTGTGTATATGTGTGTGTGATTTTTTATATATATATATATATATATATATATATATATATATATATATATATATATATATACATACACACACACACACACACACACACACACACACACACACACACACACACACACACACACACAGTGGGAAGTGGTTAAAGACACCTCAAACGTCTGGAGGCTTTATTCAAGACCTCATTTGCACTGGGGAGAGCAGATTTACAATTTGCAGCTGTTGTCAAAGCCTTAAAGGGGTTGTAAAGGTACAATATTTTTTTTCCCCCTAAATGGCTTCCTTTACCTTAGTATAATCCTCCTTCGCTTACCTCATCCTTCGATTTTGCTTTTAAATGTCCTTATTTCTTCTAAGAAATCCTCACTTCCTGTTCTTCTGTCTGTAACTCCACACAGTAATGCAAGGCTTTCTCCCTGGTGTGGAGTGTCATGCTCGCTCTCTCCCTTGGACTACAGGAGAGTCAGGACGCCCACTAACACACAGCTCCTTTCTCTATCTGCAACGTAGAGAGCGTCCTGCCTCTCCTGTAGAACAAAGGGAGGGGGCAAGCACGACAATCCACACCAGGGAGAAAGCCTTGCATTACTGTGTGGAGTTAGACAGAAGAACAGGAAGTGAGGATTTCTCAGAAGAAATAAGGACATTTGGATCATGCTTTGCTGGGGTTATTTGCCTTCCTCCTGGATCAACTGTGGGTATAGAATTGGGTATATGTGATTGTACGATATTGTTTTATTTCTTGTGGTTGAACTTGATGGACTTGTGTCTTTTTTTTCAACCTGACTAACTATTTAAAAGCAAAATCGAAGGATGAGGTAAGTGAAGGAGGACTGCACTAGGGTAAAGGAAGCTTTAGACCTACGACAGGAATTTAACATAGCAAATAATAAATTTTACAGATCCGACACGCCATCCAAGCCCAGTTTGGGCTACAACCAATCGTATGGTCCTCGGCCCCTACTCTCCTGAAAATAACATCGTCAAAAACAACCAAAGGCCTGATCTCCGAATTGTACTCTAAAATAGAAGCTAAAACAGTAAGCAGGGCAGGCCCCATTAAGAGCAGGATAGGATGGGAGAGAGATTTAGGTCAAATGACTACGGAACAGTGGAATGCGATCTTGAGGAGGGGGTATTGGTTTCGATTTCTCCTTCTCAGAAAGTATCACACTTATTCCTATTGCATAGGGTTTACTACACCCCCAGGAGAATGTTTAATCTTGGGTGGAGAAGTACTGATGAATGCCCAAGGTGCAGATCGACAGGCAACCTTATCCATATGCTATGGAAATGCCCAAAGCTATTTAGATATTGGGAGGAGGTGGTTGACATAATAAATAAAACTTTTAAAATCAAGTTAGAAGTTGCGTCAAAGATATGCCTATTAGGCAGCATAGAGTAAGGTAGAGTGCCAGCCGAGGGGGAGGGACAGAGGGATGGGTAGGTAGGGTGGAAACGCGGGAAGATAACATGGAACTAAGAGGTTTTTCACTTAATCACAAGGCAATAGAGTAATAGAGGAAGATATGATGGGGGGGGGGGGGGGGGGGGGAAATGTATGACGTGTATTTATTATGTCAAGACTGCACGCTGGTGCACTGTGTTTTTTTTATACTTTTGTCACGCAAACAATAAAAACGATATGAATTAAAAAAAAAAAAAAGGTAAAGGAAGCTATTTAGGGAAAAAAAAAATTGTACCTTTACAAACCCCTTTAAGGTCTGGGCTTGTTGCATGACGAGAGGGATTCTACTAGTGGAGATCCCGATTTAAGCAGAAACCTGGAGGATTTTCCACATGCTCTCAGCTTCTCAGTGGACATCGTAAAGTGGTAGTAAACTGCAGCAAGAACAAAAAACAAAGCCCTCCAGCATCGTTCTGTAGATGCTTCCATCTTCACTCGTTCTTCCTTCCTTCCTTGTTTGTTTGTTTGTAGGCTTCGGCCTTATAAATGGCCTAGTCGCAGTGACGTCACTCCCGTGGCACTGAGTTATGTGGCGTCACCGGCTGTTTCTAAAGTAAATATCTCCTAAAAGGTGTCTGTTTTGGAGGTATTTACTGTACCTGTAGGTAAGACTTATTATAGTCTTACCTATAGGTAAAAATCAGCAAAGGGAGTTTACTCTCACTTTTAAGGACTCCATACAACAACTTTTTTTGAGGAAATATACGTGTTCGCTTTGAACTCCATTCCCACTACTTAAGTCTTACTACTGTAATATAATTTCAATCAGCAGAGTATAGTTGACGGTAATTTATTATAGCGTGCAAATTACATAAATGTAGCATTGGAAAAATTGTAGGCAAATACTTTTTATTTATTCCCGATAACACAGAAATAAAAATGTACCCATATTTGCCTCCAAACTAAAGTCCCATCTATCCAAAAAAACAATGTGGAGTACCTTCAGGCATACTACAGACACAGATATATTTTGCAGAACTGAGACATTGCCCACACAAATAAAAATAAACACCCTGGCACTGAAGGGGTTTTAGGTTGAAAAAGCAGCTTGTAGGACAAATGGTTGTGAAGAAAAATGTGCTGCTTTAGCCTGTATCAAATGAAACGTGAGCAGACTGCTATTATGAAAAGTGGTAATCATGGTATTGGTTTCCTGACAACATGGGTTAGTAGCAGTTGTTCCTTCTCTATTTTTTCCCATTATGTTATTGGTGGTAAATTTGCTATAAATACTTTACCTGTGATTTGCATTCTGAAGCCCTAATTTCTAGTACACTAATGTGCCTAATTTTGTTTTTCCAGGGTTTACATTCATCCAGCATCCTATTCTCATGTTTGAGGCAGATGTAAAAAACCTGTACAATAACATCATGTCTGACAAAAGCAGCTCAGTAAATCTTCGAATCCAAGTTCTAAAGAATCTCCAGACTTATCTGCAAGAGGAAGACACACGGATGCAGCAAGCAGACAGAGATTGTGAGTCTGACATTTGTACTAAGAATGTTGTACCTGCTTTACCAAAGCATCACAAGGCTGGTGTTGGTTTTTTCTGTAACAACTTGTCTCTCCTTATTTCAGGGAAAAAACTTTCAAAGCAGGAAGATTTGAAAGAGATGGGAGATATTTCCTCAGGGATGAGCAGCTCCATTATGCAGCTTTACCTCAAACAGGTCTTGGAGTCCTTCTTCCACAAGCAGTCTAGTGTGCGGCATTATGCTCTCAATGTCATCGCCTTGACGCTCAACCAGGGCCTCATCCATCCTGTGCAGGTGAGATATACCAGCAGCTTTATTTACATAGCGACACACACAGCATGTTGCACACTGCATTCTCTTCAGCAGAGAACCTTGTTTTGTGCTGGCAGGCTTTTACTTAGTCAGTTTTCTTCATTCTAAATCACACACACCTTTTCAGTGTGTATTTAGATTTTTTTTTTTTAAAGGATACATTTTTTTTTTTTTTTAAATAATGATGCATAATATTTTGCTGGTAAAAAAAAATTGCTTTATTTTTTTGTAGCCTGAAAGGCATTGCACCAGCGAGCAGCAGGTAGCTGAAGCCATGCAGGTCTCATGCAGACTGCCAGTGTATCTGTGTGCCTATAGTATGGGCAGGCAGTTTAACACTGACCTAAAGATTTGATGAACTACCGCAGCGTGGTCGCTGGTTGAGAACTACAAGTGGACAGCCACAAAGGCTGTCCGTAGTTAAAGTCCATTCATTTACAGAACGCTGTGAATGAATGACGTGGTCGTGCGGGCATTGCCCTGCACAACCACATTTTCTTTAGATTGTGGCATTGAGAAGGGGGGAGATTCCCTGTTCGCTGCCAAAACAGGTGGGGGTGGTGCATTTGTTACATGTTACACCCTAAATATGGATGTACCATATTACAAAAGGTAAACTTATCCTTTAAGGAAATTGGAGTACTTGGAAACAAACTAAGGAAGGAACTTACAACTCTGAATGAAAGGGTTCTAGCCACTAAGCAAAATATTTCTGATAGCCTATCTACACAACCAGATGTGTTTTGTGTGTACTGAAGAAGCTGCCATTGCTCACCTCTCCCAAAAATGTTGCTGACTTGGAACATTGTAGAGATCAGGAGTTGACTTTGATGTTTCCGAGATGCTTGTTCTTGGGCAGCGACAAAAGTATTAAGAGACACAAGCTCCGTGAAGAAAGTTGACAATGACAGCCTAAATTTATTTCTTTAAAAGGTTACCTAGTGTTGCATCTGTTTTTCCATGGTAAATGCATGTATTCTATAATATGTGTAACGTTTTCAGCTATTTATTTCTCACAGTGATCACAGTATCCCCCAGACAATTCTTTCTTTCTCCCCAGAAAACTAGTTTAGTTTTTGTGCAGAATTATGTCCTGGTCTATTATATTTCTATGCTAAGATATCCAGACAGTCCAGAGATGAGTCATATGCATACACAATGGGCTTGATGTATGTAGAAATATCTTGCACAGGGCATGCCTCTATTGTTTTCCTCTAATTTGCAGTGTACAGTCTGGGTGAGGACAGGAGAGAATGTTGCCTTCCTCCTGCTTGTAACAGACTTGTGCCACAATTCTTCAATTTTCAAGCCTAGTTTTCTGCAAAGACGGTAAAGCATGATACACCTCCAAATTATTATTCTTTCCCTTAACCTTTCCTTTGGTTACATTTTTTTTTAGTGTGTGCCGTATCTAATTGCTGTGGGCACCGACCCCGAGCCGTCCATGCGGAACAAATCAGATCAGCAGCTGATAGAGATCGACAAAAAATACACTGGATTCATTCATGTAAGTGCTAATCAATGCAATTGCCTTGTGAAGTAATGTGTGATTGGCTGATCTATAACACTCTTCTCTTCTCTTAGATGAAAGCAGTGGCTGGCATAAAGATGTCATACCAGGTCCAGCAAGCTATTATCTCTGATACAAAGCGCATAGTGCGTGGGTTCCGGCAGGATGAGTCCACAAGTGCCCTGTGCTCCCATCTCTATTCTATGATTCGGGGGAACAGACAGCACCGGCGAGCTTTCCTGATCTCATTGCTTAACCTCTTTGATGATGCTGCGGTAAGCAAAACAACCTGTACTATTTAGGTGCCCCTATTAAAGGGACTGTATATTCCCTAACTGCTGTAAATCAAAGTCAGTTAGCCAATCAGAGGAGAGAGGGGGGGGGTGACCTGCAGCTCGGCTTGGGTGCCCCCATAGCAAGTTGATTACTGTGGGGGCACTCAACAAGAGGGAAAGGCCAGGAGCACAGAAGAGGAGGATCTGGGCTGCTCTGGGCAAATCCACTGCACAGAGCAGGTAGGTATAACATGTTTGTAAAGTCTTATTCTTTCTATAAAAAATAACAATCTAACTTACAGAGAGCTGATAGAAGAATAGTCTACCAGTCTTCATATGAATTGTGTATAATTTAATTATGTATAGCTGTCAAAATATTCTAATTGTACTACACCATTTGCCGTGAAAATACAGATGTGAGATACAGCTATTAAAATTTGAGCCTGTTGGTGAAAATATACAAGCTGCTAAAAGCGCCCAAGGTTCAGGCGTGTGAGTCACTTGACAGGTTAATTTTATCTAAAGTCAAAACTTTTATTTTGTATAGTCTAGAGAAGGATGAGAACCATCGGCTTTAAATGCTGTCACTGGGACCAAAAGTGAGGAAAATTCAACATTTCGTGTTTCCAGAACATTAATAACAGGAAACTTGGTAACAGCTATAAGGGGATTTTCCTAATTTAAGAGCAGCCTTTCTCAAACTTTCTAACAGAGAAACACTTAACACATAACCTTTGTCTCCAAGGAACACCTGCTAATAATTATATTTACAGTACTTTAGCTTTATGGTCAGTGGGAAGAATGTGCCTTCCATTACCGTGCATTGGGAATAATCTAGCACACCCGTCCCCCCCACACCCCCCTTCCCTTTTACAGATGAATGAAGTGTAATACCCTGTCCCACCAGTCCAAAAAAAATCCATGCTCGGTTCAAAGTGGGAGAAAAATGTTTTAGCTTTTCTTCTTTGGTGCATTTTTGCCATTTGCTCCACTGAGGACTTGACTTCTGAATTTGTAGAAATCTGTGTATAGTGATTTCCTTTATTAATAATCCAAAATATAAAAGGCCTCAACCGTACGTAAATGCGTGTGACAGTTACCCTTTTAAGTGTGAATCACACTAATAAGTCGTACAAAAAATATAAAGTAGGCGCTAATTAAACGAAATGCCTCCTAAAATTGATATGTGCTGAGTAATAAAGATTACACCCACTGTAATAATCACTATTGCGCAATACCAAAAACCATAAAAAACACAAAAAATTACAAAAAGATGCTGTGAAAAAAAACTTTTGTTAATACCAGTGTTTTATCAGTGATAACTTGGTGCATCTACATTCAAAAATTGTAATAATGTGATCATTATTGTGCAATGTAAAAAAATCACACAAAAGATTTAACAAAAATGCTGTGAAAAAAAATCCAAATATTAACACCAGTATTCTATCAGTGATAACTTGGTGCATATACATATCAAAGATGAAAAGTGCTGTAAAAAATTTGCAGGTTGAAGTCCTTATTCAACTGTGACCATTTCCAAATCCTTGCTCTTTAATTGAATGATTCCAATCCATAGTGCATCTTTATACGATTCCAAGAGAAAATGTGCTGCACCACCAATAATGCAAATGCTCACTCGCCCGAGCCCAAAGGCCCGCTGGACCACAAAGTGTGTATATTGATATTACAATCTACCAGCATGGGGTTCCAAGTTTTCTCCCTTTTAACTCGGACGCTCCTTAGCCTCAGCAGGATATACACCAATCACCCAAAAAAAAGAGAAACACAGTGATTGTGCAACACGGTTTTATTAAAAAAGTTCCTTTTTAAAACCAAACCCCAAATATATGCGCTTACATGTCAGGTTGCCCAGACGGGCACCAACTCGACCAGCATAACTGTTTTCGTTCAAAAGATAATATCCAACACACTGCCGTTGTAATGGTACAGACAAAGGCTCCGCCTGTCTCATCAGATTCTGGCACCTGTGTCTGTACCATTGTAACGGCAGTGTGTTGGATATTATCCTTTGAACTAAAGTATTTGGGTTTTATTTCCTACAGAAAGCTGAGCCTTGACCTAACACAAAATGTATGGAAAATGTATTTAAAGAGGCAGTTGTGATGCTGTGTGTATTTAATCAGTTCTGTTGTGTTTTTTTTTTTTTTTCTTCAGAAAACGGAAGTCAATATGCTCTTGTATTTAGCAGACAATCTAGCTGGTTTTCCATATCAAACGCAAGAGGAGCCACTATTCATTATGCACCACATAGACATTACATTATCGGTTTCAGGTAGTAACCTCCTGCAGTCATTCAGAGAGGTAAGTGGTTTTCACTGGTTTATCTTGTGATTTTGTTTAGTTATAAAAAAAATTTAAAGGCCCACTGCTGATACTACTAAGTAGTTGTAAAGGACCCCCTCCAATCTTGCCTGATCTTGATCCAGTGATGCTCTTTCTCTCTCTGTTCACAGTACTCAGAACAAATCCTGTGAGGCGAGAGTGGGGGGCAGGGCCAAGCTGTGCTGTGTGTGTGTGTGTGTGTGTGTGTGTGTGTGTCAATAGACGGAGGGGGGGTCTGGACGGGATGACCTTTACAATCACTTTAGTTTGTATTAATAGCCAAAATTTTCTTTAGTTATGGGCAGAGTGCATAAGGATTAGAACGCCTGTCGGGTTTTGCCAGCGTTGGAGGCTCCAGGAAGTGAGGGAAAAATCTAACAGCCACACAGAAGCAAAAATGCTTTTTCTTCTCTATTCAGGGACACTCTCCTCTACCCAAAATGTTACTTTTTTGTTTTTGCTTGTGCCAAGAGGTTGAATTTTTTTCCCCTCCAGCTCAACCTTAAAAATCTAAACGTTTTTTGGTAGCTTTTTGATTCGCAAGCTTTTTCTTCATTTTGGATCCTTTGCTACATTGATGTCATCCATTGGGTGGTTTATGCACGCATGCTCTGCACTGTTCAGCATCAAGGAAGCATCACCCCTCCGCTGCTGCTTTGCAAAAGCGCTAAATAGAAATCTAATCTCGAGTCCTTTCCTACTGCCCATTTACAGTGACCTTAGTTGCCACTTTCTTCAGACCCTAATTGACTATTGGCTGCCTGGGTTTGTGGGAAATTGAAGCCCTGTCTTGTATACCCTGAGCTAGTTGCAGTAGTTCCATGTGGTCACAACATGCCTGTATCTAGACACGTAGGGGTTCAGTCCTACTGCAACACATGACCTTGGTGCCAACTTTTCTAATGATTCTGGGTACTTTCTCTTTGCCTTCTGAAGACACTAACATCTGGAATTCTATGACCCAATGGTTATAGGGTCCATCTCATCAACGTCGCTGTCAGCCCTGTCAGGTAATGCGGAATACCCAGCTTTGTCATCAATGTCCACATATTCACCCTATCCCCTGTGAGAGGCTGACTGTAGAGGCTCCTACACCTTGCCCTGTAGAGTCCATCTTTGATCTCCCCATTAGAGGTGGCTGGACCACCATTGGCAATGACGATATCTGATTCAGATTCCAGGTCTCTACAGTCGTATTGCTTTTATGGAATTGTGGTACCCTGCCATTACCTCAGACATACAAGAGGCCATTTTGGCCAATATTGTTGGGGTATGTACTACACTGCATCTGGAGGAGCAGCCTTGTGTCTAAACTCTTGGGTCTTTCAGAACCCCTCTAGCTGTGAATACCTTTTCACTACACCTGCTATTTAATGTATTCTATGCTGACTGGAGGCACCCTTGAGGGGCCCTATCATATTGCTTGTTGGATCTGTTGTTCTTTGGAGGTTTTCTGCTAAACATTGTTCTATACCAACTGTGAATCTGTCAGTAACTCACCCACCTTAACAGGGAAACAACTAGTCCAGTAGAGGGTGTTTCTTATTTTAAAACCATCATAAACCCAAAAGCAAACATTTAATGTATTGCAGCTTACCGATTCTTGGATGGAGTGGCTTAATTTGTTTCCTTTTGTTTAGGCTTTCTTTCATTTACATCTGGTGATCCAGTATTCAAGTCTGTTTTTTACATGCTTAAGCTATCATTCAGCAGAATGAATCAGTTTGTTTGGATTACACAAGCCCCTTAACACTGGCAGGGGTGATTAAAATGATTAGCTTTTGTTCATGCAAAACCGTTATTCAAAAAGGCAACACTGTATGCTGTAACTGTAAAATGTGGAAACAAAAAAAGGAAACACAAAAATGCAGGGTATTAAACAGTTAGCACCAGTCACCTACCCACTCACTTTATATTTAAAGTGGGCTTTATGGCTAATCCATAAGCACATAAAAAAAAAGGCAGATAGCGAAGACTAAAAGTACCATAATTCCGAGCCACGAGGTATAGTGACAAGTATACAAGAATGAAGGAAATGCGAGAAATCTACAAAAATGTATATACACTTTGATCATTTGATTTTATTGTATTAATAAAGATCCTTTAAACAGGAGCCACCCACAGATCGCCAAAAATTAAAATGTTGTCTAAAAACAAAGTTGCATCCAGACGCCAATCTCGCTTGCAATACAGCCCATAAATCCATTCTAAGGTGAGACAAAGTTATTAAACTAATGGGGGATGTGTATTCCACCTGGAAAATATCAGCATGGTGGTGCAACAGCAAACGAATATAGTAACTGCACTTACAGACCTATAAGATAAATCAAACCAACAAAAGTCAAGAGCTGCAACACATATCGATAATAAACCCAGGGTATAATGATATATTATGAAGAATAGGGCATACTGCCAATAACTGTGGGTTGCTGAGCAATCCAATAATTAACCGGAAGTATTGCTAGAACTGCCTAATAGTGTATTCCAGACTGGACGTAAGTTCAGCATCAATCCTAAAGGTAGAGTGGCTAGTGTCCATATACTGCTGACCTAAGCACAGATATATCCACAAGTTTCCATTTAAAGTACAGTGGTGTAGTGAGTAGCACTTTCACCTAGCAGCAAAAGGGTCGCTGGTTCGCATCCCGACCACAACGCCATCTGCCTGGAGTTTACATGTTCTCCCTGTGCCTGCGTGGGTTTCCTCCGGGTACTCCGGTTTCCTCCCACACTCCAAAGACATGCTGGTAGGTAAATTGGATCTTGTCCAAAATTGGCCCAGTATATACATGTATATCTGTGTGTATCTGTGTCCCAGCGTGTTGAAATCCTATGGGGTAAAATGACCGCACCAGCCAAGCAGACACTGGCTGGAAAAAGCGCCTAGAGGCGATTCAGTTTGCATGTGTAGCGCTATACAAGTCATTCATTCATAGAGAAGGCACAGCTGAGCGGCAGCAGGGGATGGATGGCAGATCCAACACCGGGCCCAAAGCACGTAGCAGAGCACATATAGATATGCAAAGCATAGGGAGTTATTAGAGGATATATAAATCGTATCGTACGTGAAAAACAGTCTACGCACTTTACAACTCGACCTCTATGCACTGTATGAGATAACCGCTCTATTCTCACATGTACCACCCATCCTTGTGCAGCTCCATTACATCGCTGCTGGTGAATGCAGTTCCTGCCACGCGTGCCAATCAATGTAATCACTTTACACCCCACTGCCTGCCATAGCCGCATTGTATTCCATATGGCCAAACGTTGGCCGTGGTGGTGCAGGAATCCTGCAATTTGGGCCAGATGGAGCGCGTGATTAGCGAAGTCTCCTTGTCATCAATGCGTTTCACCAGAAACCCTGGCTTAGTCAGGATGTGCCACCCCAAAGCTGGGATGTGCTTAACCCCCGGACCATATTGCTGGTCAAAGACCAGAGCCCTTTTTGCGATTCGTTACTGCGTCGCTTTAACTGACAATTGCGCGGTTGTGCGATGTGGCTCCCAAACAAAATTGGCGTCCTTTTTTTCCCCCACAAATAGAGCTATCTTTTGGTGGTATTTGATCACCTCTGCGGTTTTTAGTTT